>NC_029777.3:98126819-98141360 GCF_000817695.3 Arachis duranensis | reverse complement strand
ACACAGTCCATTCCTTCATTTGAAAATTCAAAAATTTCTTATAATGGCTAGTACAGAATCAGTTGCTTGATGAAAGAATCTATTCTTTAATTTCTATGATAAAAAAGTTGTTAACGGATAGTTTTGATAAAATAGCTCATTTTCGTTAATCATGCAACGTCTCTTAGGTGTGACGTAGCTATAAATTCATGTGTTGAAGCCTTATATTTAATCTTTCTTCTAAATATTCTTAAGGTTTCATATCAATTTTTATACAATTTAAAGTGAATTTTTGTCTAAATTTGAGAGACATTCAAAAAGAAAACACAACTATTTATATTCATAAATTTTACGAATGCTGATAAAAATATTCGTAAAAAAAAATTAACGTTATACCCATATAAAATGGATTTCGTATGACAAAAAAATTTATATTCTAATTTTTTGTTAACCTTTTAATAAAATTTCTAAATTACCTCCTTAGCTTCAACCTCAACCTCACACCATTTCTTTTTCCCTAAATCCTATCGTCTCCAGCTCCTCTGTCCTCCGTCACCACCCCAGCTACTCCATCGCCGCCGCCCTCACCAACCCACACTCAGCCATCGCCAATGAAATCACTGCAACTCCCTCTTCCTCTGCCCTCGGTACCGTCGAAGATCCGTTGTTGTCAGTGTCTCCGCCACGTCCTCGAATCTCACCTCTTCAGCTCACTCCTAAGCTCTCTGAGAGACTTGGTGTTAAGATTTGGCTCAAAAGGGAGGACTTGCAAGATGATGATCTGGACAACAATGACTCCAACGCCATTGTTCTTATGGGTCATTCTGTAAGCATCAATGACCGCACCTATATACAATCTCAACCCTTATCTTCCACTTCTTCGGCGAAACTGTTGCTCCTCAGCCCTTGCCCTTGCCGGAGGAGCTCTCCTTCCATGGCAGAAACTGACATAGCTCTATTGAACGATGTTCGCCATCTCTAACGGGCCATGCTAGTAGTAACTCTTTCTTCTTATCCTTCTACAAAGGCCTTGACAAACGCAAAGTTTGAATCGATGCCCTAATCATCGATTTTGTTCCCATCTCCAATTCCTATCCTCGCATGAGAAGGTAATTCTCATTCTCATTCCAATACTCATACAATAGATTTGAATTAATTATGCCTTACATTTAATCTTTGTATTGTTATTTTTGGAGTCTACAGAGGCATTGGAATTTGGAAAGAAAGTAGAGATGGTGTGAGTTGAGGTTGAAGATAAAGGGTAAGGGTAATTTGGGTATTCTATTAAAAAGTCAACAAAAAATTAGGATTTAGATATTTTTGTCATACGGAACTCAACTTTCATAGGTACAACATTAGTTTCTTTCTTTGACGGATACTTTTGTCAACATTCGTAAAGTTTATGAGTACAAATCGTTATTTTCCTATTCAAATTTTGGTTCATTAAACTTATTTTTAAACACATATTCTTCCTAAAGAATTTTCAAATTTTTGCTTTCTATTCATTGTGAAAGAAGAATTTTGTATCTTTTTTGTTTGAGTGATTTGGAGTGTAATTTTTCATAGTGTGAGACTTGCTATACACTGTAATTAGAAAGGATATCGAAGAGGTATGTTAAGTATTCAAGTAAAACATACTTAAAGTTGGAATTGCTTCAAATTCTTAGAGCTAACTAGTGTTTCTAAGTTGAATAACTTAATATATGAATGGTGATAAATTCTGTGAGATGTGTAACACCCTAATTACCCTAAACTTTATCTCATGCCATAAAGTAAAGGATAACTAAAGGTCACGACAATTCTAAGGCTTATACAATAATATATATATATATATAAAAGCATAAAGGTACAAGATATAGATACAAGATAATAAAGCATATGTATATATAAGAGTATAATAATCATAAGATACTAGCCTCAGCCCGCAGAGTTTAGGCCGACTAGTTATATACAGACATATAGACTTTTGAAAGTTAAAACAATGTACAACATATCTCTCTCAAGGTTAGCCTCTAAGGCAAATAAAGATACAAAAGCGAGAGTACTAAAAACAGAAGTAATCAAAAGACTCCAAAAGATAATCAAGATTCTCTGCTCTGTCACCATCTCACAACTTATCGAGGTGGGTTACGACCTGCATCTGAAAAATAACAACAAAATATGGTATGAGAATCGGAGGTTCGCAGTATGGTAACAGTGCCCAGTAATGTAAAATATAAGACTCTGGGACGCTAGAGGCAATCCTAGAACTTCATATAAATCATAAGATTCAAACTTAAATCATAACTAAATTTAAAACCATAAATTTAAAATCATAATAAAATGGGATAATCTAACTTAGGAGATTTCTAGTCTAACATTTACACCGCTATCCCATAGTCTTCGCTAGCCTAACTGCCATGCGATCCCCTGGCCACCGCCTACCGAACCTTCTCAATCCCAACAAAAAAACACAAATAATTCATACAAGTAAAGCATAAGTAATTATCAAGCAGAGCATATAAATCAAAAAGCAATTAAGCATGTTATACAATTAGGCATATTATGCAAGTAAACAAAGCAAGCAACCATATAGAAGATTCACATGATGAATGCCTGCCATATTGGTTGTGATATCACATTATCGGTTCAACTAGCAACCGACACATCTCTATGGAGATGTTGCCTTTCGGTCATGAATAAAATGGGTACCCTAAGGATATCGTGCCCGGCACACGGTCTAGGGATATAGTACCCACGCACACTCTTGTGATTTCGAAAGGATGCGAGCGGGATACTTCGCCATAGACCTTACATCTCAACGTAAGTGGAACTAACCACAGCCCTTACATCGCCGCCGCAACCTCGACAAGCGGGATTAACCAACCATCATTGCCAGGCGCATAACGTCTCAGCAATACCAGTAATAAACAGTATATCTGTATTCCTCAGTGATCACTTTCAATATTCATAGATTCATCATTATTCTTCGAGTCCCAGCACAAAATTATCAATTCACATTCCCACAGCTCATCATACTCATCATCCATATAGTACCCTTCCAATCCACACAACTAATCCATCCTCAATACCCTGAAAACCTAAGGCTCCGTTTTCTAATTCATGATAGAAAATTATCAAATTCAACCAACTAACTCATCTCTAATAGCCTTAGAGTATAAATACTAGGTAGCCATCTCAAACAAAGATTTAAGGAAGTTTAGAAAGCAAGAGAACTCTTAAAAATGAAGAAAAATCATTTTTCAGCAAAACAGGATCCGTGCGTACGCATCCATGAGTCGCGTACGCGGGAGTGCTGGACAAAAACTATCACCCGCGTTTGGGAAGGAAGCCGCGTGTGCATCCCTGCTTTTGGCCCATCTCGCGTATGCAAGCATAGGCTGCGTACGCATGAGGGCCTGGCAGAGACGCACGCCCGCGTATATGGGTGCCCGCGTATGTATGCCATCCCAGATTTACAAAATTCTGTAAAGTTGCAGAAATCAATTTTAAACACCAAACTTTAAACGTTCATAACTTCTTCTACGAAATTCTATTTTTCCTCAACCTTTACATCAATTTAAAGATCTTTAAATGAACTTTAATTTAAGACAGATTTCAACCAATTTTAAAAACTGAGTCTCAAGTTATGATTCACCAAAGTTTACCAAAAATTTGATTTCTACCAAAAGTTAGCGAGATTCTCAAACTTTCAAAACTCACAATCAAACCAAATCAAAGCCTACTCAATTTCACCACAAAACACTACCAAATACTATACTTTACCTCTCAATTATAATTCAATCAATTCAACATCTACTTTAATCAAGTCATCATCCATAAACTCAACAATTCCACAATTTCTACATCAAGATTCCAATATCAACAACTATAACACAATCTCACTACTAGGGGTGCACAGGCCCGGTCCGGCCCGAAGACCCATCCCGGGCCCGAAGGATTTCGGACGACGAAGACCTGGACCCGGGGAAAAAAAGAAATCAGGAAAAGAAGTGAAGCCGGGACCAGGCCATGGCTCGGGTCACCCGGACCCGGCCCGGTGGCCCGACCATATACACAAAACACGTTACAGATTGCAAATTAGGGGCTAGGGCAGGGCACAACACACATTCTCCATTCTCCATTCACTGTCTCCCTCAGCTATTCAGGCTCACTCCCACATCCCAAGTCCCCACTCCCCACTCCCCACTCTGGCACTGGCAGTCCCCACTCCCCACGGCACAGGCCGATCCGATGACCCCTGACCTCATCTTCTCTCCCCACGACCCAGTCCCAGTCTTGCAGCATGCACCACGCAGTCGCCGACTCCTCCCGTTCTCGTCTCTTCTCAACTCTCCATGTTTCACCCCAGTCACTGGCGAAGCTCTTCATTCAACGGACGACGATGACGATGTACGGTGCTGCCCTGCTTCTCGGTAACGTGACATTTTTGTGCTTGGCATGGTCGTCCTCTTCTCTATTACTGCCCCGTCGTTGCTTTACTCTGCTAGTCCTACTCCCTCTGCTCCGCTCTCTTCTCCGGTCTTCTTCTCATGTCTTCTTCTCAAGTAAGTAATTAATTTTATTATTTTATTAATATTCTGATTAAGGATTAGGGTTTTTGATAAACAGAATTTGTGAATTTTGGTTGTATGTGTTGATTTTTGTTATTAGAACTCTGATTAGGTGTGGGTGTTGATGTGTGTTTAGTTGATTTTTCTTCTGATTTACTACTTACTATTTAGCTGATTTCTGGGTTTACTAATTCTTTACTGATTTGGTATGGGTGTTGATGTGTGTTAAATGATTTGTTTAGCTGATTTTTGTTTTGAGTTGTTCTTGATTACTGATGTATTTATTAATTATTTGTTCTGTGAATCTGTGTTTACTAATTTTTTACTGATTACTTGTTTTGTGTTATGATAATTAGTTACTGATTATCTTGTTCTTATCTTGTTCTTGATCACTGTTTACTATTTAGCTGATTTCTGGGTTTACTGATTCTTTACTGATTTGGTGTGGGTGTTGATGTGTGTTAAATGATTTGTTTAGCTGATTTTTGTTTTGAGTTATTCTTGATTACTGATGTATTTACTGATTATTTGTTCTGTGAATCTGTGTTTACTAAATTTTTATTGATTACTTGTTTCGTGTTATGATAATTAGTTACTGATTATCTTGTTCTTATCTTGTTCTTGATCACTGTTTACTATTTAGCTGATTTCTGGGTTTACTGATTCTTTACTGATTTGGTGTGGGTGTTGATGTGTGTTAAATGATTTGTTTAGCTGATTTTTGTTTTGAGTTATTCTTGATTACTGATGTATTTACTGATTATTTATTCTGTGAATCTGTGTTTATTAATTGTTTACTGATTACTTGTTTTGTGTTATAATAATTAGTTACTGATTATCTTGTTCTTATCTTGTTCTTGATCACTGTTTACTGTTTAGCTGATTTCTGGGTTTACTAATTTTTTACTGATTAGTTGTGGGTGTTGATGTGTGTTAAATGAGTTATTTTTTCATGTTTTATTTATAAGATTTCTATCTTTCTGATTTGCTGATTATTGTTGAATTTGTTCTTGATTTTGTTTGTTTAGGTAGCGAACAATGGGAGGAGGAGATAATTGCATTCCTCCAGAAATTATGGAGGAGTATAAAACAATGGAAATTGAAGCTGAAAATGTTGTTGTTCCTGCTATTGATGCTGCCACAACTTGTTTGGCAGCATTTTACTCAACTTCTGTTAACTGAGACAAAGGGACTGCACCAAGCTAAATGTAATCATTGCCAGAAAAAATACGATTGTCATCCTACTAAACATGGCACAAATTCTCTAAATAAGCATTTAAAGAGTGCTCATAAGTGGATATTTACTAAAGCTGGGAAGAAGGGGACACTTCATGGCTACATGCCCAAAATTGAGGAAGAAGAGGATCTATGCAAGGATTTTAAGGGTTATAACTTAGAAGATTGTAAGAAGTCTGTAGCTGAGTTTGTTGTACTTGATGAAATGCCATTTAAAGTTGTCGAGGGGATCAGGTTTCGTAAGATGTTAAATCTATTTGAGCCAAAATTTACGATACCATCTAGGATGGCAGTCTCAAGAGATTGCTTTCAACTTTATTTAGATGAGAAGAAAAGGCTAAAAGAATGGCTGGCAAAGTCATGTGTTCGGGTTTGTTTGACAACAGATTGCTGGACATCAAATCAAAATTATACTTATATGAGCTTGACTGCACATTTCATTGATGAAGAATGGAAGTTACAAAAGAGAATTATAAATTTTTGTCAAATTGAGAACCACAAGGGTGACACTGTTGGAAGAGAAATCGAGAAATGCTTGAGAGAGTGGGGAATTGAAAAGGTTTTCACAATCACAGTAGATAATGCAAGTTCGAATGATGGAGCTATTACTTATCTTCAAAGGAAATTAGGTGCAAGAGGTGGGTTGGGGTGTGGAGGAAAGTATATGCATGTGAGATGTTGTGCTCATGTTCTTAATTTGATAGTGAATGAAGGAATTAAAGAGCAACACACTTCAATTGAAAGAATTAGAAATGCTGTAAAGTATGTTAGGTCCTCTCCTCAAAGAACTAAAAAATTTAAAGATTGCATTGAGGCTGAATTAATTGAATCTAAAGGTCTTGTGTGCTTGGATGTTCCAACTAGGTGAAATTCTACCTATCTAATGTTGGAACATGCCGAGAAATTTGAAAAAACTTTTGATAGACTTTATTATCAAGAACCTGATTTTCTTAGATGGTTTGGAGAGGATAGTGGGAAAAAAAGAAAATTGGTCCACCTACACCCCTTGATTGGCAACATGCTAAGTTATTCATGGATTTTTTGAGAGTCTTTTATGAGATAACTTTGATTTTCTCATCTTCCTTGCATGTTACATCTAACATATGTTTTCATGAAATTACATATGTTGCTTCTCAATTAACATCTTGGAGCCAAAATCAATCTGATTTGTTAGAAAGTATGGCATGCTCTATGAAACATAAATATGATAAATATTGGGGACTGGTTGACAAATTTAATCTATTGTTACTTGTTGCTGTTGTATTAGATTTTCGGTACAAACTAGATTATCTCTGTTGGTGTTTGGAGAATGTTTATGACAAGGAAGTATCTACTAGCATGACTGGTGTTGTTAAACTCACGTTAGATGCATTGCATAAGTTTTATGAAAAAGAGGTTGTCGATGATAAAGGAAGGGATGATGGTAGAGATTCATCTAGTATTGTATTAGATGACAATATTAAAATCTCAGCTGGTGCCAAGGGCGTTTCTGAAAATCGAGTGAACATGTGAAAAAAACAAAAAAGAGAGAAGGCTAATGTAGATAGCAAGTCAGATGTGGAGAGATATTTGGCCGAGGATACTGTGGAAGATGAGAATTTTAATATATTGACTTGGTGGAAAGTGAATGCTTAAAAATACAAGATTCTTTCTCTCATAGCCCGCGACATCTTGGATATTCCGGTTTCGACTGTTGCTTCTGAATCATGCTTCAGCACCAGTGGACATGTGCTTGATGTCTTCCGTAACTCTTTGTCACCATTAATGGCTGAAACTTTGATATGCACTCAAAGTTGGTTGTGCCCTTCTAAACAAGACGTTGGAGATCAAGAGTTTGATCAATTTGATAATAGTCAAAAGATTGTTGAAGATACATTTATGATATCTTTATTATTTGTGACTTATTTATTTCAAGTAATAATCTTTTATATGAAAAAATGAGTAATTTTATATGTTTTATAGGTTTCACTAATGCATCCACATCATAGGAACAAGTTGACAACATTAATGGCTATTGCTAGAGGATGATTATTCTTATGTATTGTAAATCTTAACATTTTATGTTTAGAATGCATAAGACTTTAGACTAATGCATATTATTGTGTTATTTGTATTGACTTAAATATTTAGTGTTATTAGACAATATTAGTATTGAACTATTGATTGTGGTAATGCTTTGGTATTGATTGTGATTATGTTTTAATTTTAAAGAATAGTTGGTTCTTGTTATAATTTTTTTAAGTGAATTTTACCATGTTAAATAATGGTTAGAGTTTTCGAAATTTGGATATTTTTACATGTTAGCTTACAAGAAGGTATCAATATAATGTACTGTTAATGGCCCAGTTTTCACCTGGTATAATTGTGGCCCGAAAAAGTATTGGTTTCATCGGATCTATGGTCGGGTTCGGGTCTAATAAATAGACCCGGTCTATATTTCAGGGCGGGTCTGGGTCACCTCAAACCCGGCTTAACCCGACCCATGTGCACCCCTACTCACTACTCATAAGCATCACTTATCATACTTCAATATAAAACATCATAATTCATTATCATTCCACACAATCATCATTATTCAATCCAACATCATAATTCAACATCATCATTCACCAAAATCATCACAATCATCAAAATTATCATACATCACAATTATCCACAATCAAGTTCAATTCTATCCTATGGTCCACTAGCCTGAGTGTCTAGAAATATTACATATTACATAGAAAAAATTAAAAACATACCTTGGCCGATTCCTAATATATGCAAAATACCAAAATTAGACTCCAACAAGCCTTAACTCACCAACAAGCTACCAATTCAAGAACCAATGCTCAAATAATCACAATTTCAAGCTAGACACAATTAATTCATCATAATTAATATTTAGAATTTATCAAAATCATAAATCTATAAGGGTTTAAGACATTTTTACCTTACCCAACTATTTTGGGAGCAAAACTCAGTAGCAACCAAATACTAGAGTGTACCTAAACACCTAAAATCACAAATATATCTCAAAAATCAAACCTAAAATTTCGCATTTCACAGTGGCTGAAAACTGGACAGAAATTTTAGAGAAGCTTATCACAATACCTAGCTAGAAGTGACGGACTCGGTGAGAGTTTTGCGTATCCGCAAATAACACGCGAATCGGAGCACCGTAACTCAAGTTATGGTTGAATGAAGTTGAAGATGAATAGTGATTTGGAAACCCTCACCTCTCTTCCTCTCATTCATGTTACTGCTGGGTTGTGTTGAAAGTAGCTAAAATGGCCACTTAAATGTGTATTTATATGTTGGGCTTGGGTCCGGTCTAATTCATTAGTATTTTTGGTCCATTCGGTCTAATTTTAGACCAAATTTCTAAAATTAGTGTTCGATTTTTAACTTTAAATATTTTTATAATTTTTTCTATTATTTTTACTGCTCTCACACAATTTGGACAGATTTAAGCTGGTACTGCTGGCTAATTTACCGATATACGTTTTTACGCAATTTTTCGCAAAAAATTACATTTTTCAACTCAAAAAAATTTATTAAGTCTAAAAATCATATTTAAATTTTTTAATTAATATTCTAAATTTTTAAATTTTATTTTAAACAATTAAATTATTTAATTAAGCAACTAATTAATTGTGGTTCTTACCAGACGTATACAAAGTGCTCTTTGTTGTTGCGATTTAGCAAGCACATTTAAAATTTGGTATTATAATGAAACATTTCCGAAAATAATGGTGAGAAAAGATTGGACGTCGGATACAGGAGAAGTGCTCGAACTAGCATATGTCGACATTTTTATTTCTCTCAACTCTCTAACTTTTTTATTTTCACTATTACTTAATTTATAAAATATTGTAAAAAGTGGAGAACCTTATAAGTGTTTAGAGTTCGTTTGCAAGTCCTTAAAAAAAATACTAATACAAAGCTATTCACATATTCATTTTAAATTTGTTTAATTTGTCTGAAATTTTATTATGATTTTTGGATACTCAATTCACCCCCTCTTAAATATCATAAGCTTATTTACTAACACAATGAAGGATGAACATTAACATAAACTTTGGTTGTTGCAATAAAGATGCTTAAATAGATAGTGATGACCTCAATGAATGTATAATATAATAATGAACAAAGACATGAAAGAGAAAGTTAGAATGACATCAATTATTAAAAGATAGTAAAATTATTTTGTCTTAGGTGATCTGAATATGCAGAAAAATGACAAACTGACCATGTGAGCTTAGAACCATAAATCAGATGAAAGATAGCCTAATAATTAAAGATAAAAAAGACAAAAAAATTTAATGAGATAATAAAATAAAATCTACATATAAATAATCCAATATAAATTTAAACATGTTAAAGTGCATGTTTAAGCGCTATTATTTTGTTAAAAAATATTTTTTTTCAATGAAAAAAGATCTTTTTTTATTTTTTAACGTGTTTGATAAATTTTTTACTAAAAGTAAAAACACTAGTAAAATAAATTTTTTTTTTAAAAACTGTAATTTACATTTTTTTTAAAAGATCTTTTTTTTCTTATAAAAAGATGTTTTTCATGTAATAAATAAATAAATAAAAATACTTTTATATTATTATACTCAAATATAATTAATAGATAAAAAGACCTTTTTACATGAGATATCCAAATATAAAATTACTTTTATTTCTCTATAAGATCTTTTAAAAAAAATAACTCAAAAAAAGATATTTTCTTAAAAGCTCACCCAAACAAACCCAAAATATAATGATATGTTTATATGGGAATGAATCTTTTCAATATTTTTTTAAATTATTTTGTTAAGTATAATATTTTATATATATATTTTTAGTCTCATTTAAAAAATAATTAATGAGAGATCATATTTTAAAATAATAATTAAATGAAAAAAAATAAAAAAAATTCATTCTCTATATGTGTAATCTATTCGCCGAGTGAGATAAATTTTTGTTGTTGTAAACCTCTATTGTAATGTTATCTTTCTTCACTAGTGACCGGATTTTGATGGTGTTAGATAATATTACCTTTCTAATAAAAATTATGTGTTTATCATAAAAAATTGTATATATTTATCGTGACAAAAATTTTATAGTTTTTGTTTTCTATGCATTTTTTTCTTGTAATTCTTTATTATTTTTTTTTATTAAATAAAATAAAATTTTAAAATACAAAAAATAAGAAAAAAGAAAGACAAGAAAGAAGATACAGAAAAAGAAAAAAAAAGGAGAAGTAAAAGAAAAAAAAGAAAAAAAGAAGTAAAAGACGTAAAAGAAGAAGACAAAAAAAAATAAGAAGAAAACGAGAAAGAAAAAAGAGAGAGAGAGAGAAGAAGAACGTGAACGTACATACTCTGTTAAAAAAAATACAAATATAATAAGATTTTGTTAGATTTAAGATTTGTTCACATGCCATTTCTAAAAAACACAAATTGTACTTATCTCGTGGTTAAACATTATCTAGCGAGGATGTTGTGCTTATCCATACTTTCTTCCATATTTTTTAAGGCCGTGTTTCAATAACCTTTTGGAAAGAAAATACTTATCTTTCAAAAAAAAGTTATTTTACATTTGCATAAATAAACTATTTGGGAAAACTTTTAATCATTAGAAAGTATATATGAGTCTGTTTTATTGAAGATCAGAATTCACATATATTTATAGCTAAATCATATGAAGAATATATTTAAAAATAGGTAACTAATAAATAAAAGGATATAACTAATAGCACCAAAAAAAATGAAAAGGATATATAAACTACAACCACTACTAAAAATTTGTTTTGGTCACTATAATTCGAGGAATAAAAACTATAATTTAGAGATTAAGTCAAAAAATATTAAAATTTTTATGATTCATAAATAATATCATTTGTTAAATTATTGTATATAATTCAGCCATTATACGTGTAATAACTCGCACGACAAGCAAAGATAAATATTTTAATACTTTATTTTTTAACATTATAATTAAATGTCAAAATTAATATATATTTTTGACAAATATCACAAATGTCAAATTCTTTATATTTTTTGATAAATAATTTGACCGTAAAAAATTACTTCTTAATTTTGACATTTATATTTATTTTTAATTTACTCTATTATTTCTCTTCTTTTCTAAGTTCTGTCAATTTTGACATCACACTACTCTCAGTTTGAGATCATAATACTCATTCTTTATCTTTAAAATCTCAATTTATTCTTCAGTTTCAAGATCTCATCTCATTCTTTGTTAAAAATTTTTGTTGAGAATATTTTATGGTCAATAAGTATTAAAATAAATAGTATTTTTTACGGTTAATAAGTATCACAAAAAATATATTTTTAAATTTTTCTAACAAATTATTTTTTACAGCCAATATTTATCAAAATAAAATTTAAATTTTTTTCACAATTACTTATATATTAAAAATACTATTTTTGATAAAACTTTTATTAACATAATTTTATAGTTAAAATAATATCAAAATTTGATTTTTTGACATTTTAATTTTTTTTTTACACATATAATTTTTAAAATAATCTATATTATTGTAGTGTTGATAATTATAATCTAATTCATCTCATATTATTTAATAATTATCATCTAGTTTAGAGAACAAATTAAATAAATTGATATAACCATTTAAGTAAAACAGAAAAATACTCTCTTCATATGTTATTCTAAATAACTTAGAGAAGTAGTCAAAATATACATTAGAACTTTAAATATAACTGCATTATAAATCACACACGTGCTCACTAATATCTCAACAATCCAAGATATTTAAAAATAATCATTTCTCTACAAGTAAGTCTATATGAAGTAAAAAAAATGTAAAAAATATAACATACATAAAAATATAATACTCATCATTTAAGTTGTTTTTACTCTTTTTTTTGAATTATTATTAACTTGAACGTCAAAATATATTTTACAAGTACTTACTTGTGTGATAATTATATCTCATCTATAAAAAAATACAGACAATATCTCTCCTTCTACGATAAAGTATATCTCACACAAACTCTTTAACAACAAAAACAAATTAAAACTAAAAAAAGGCTAACTTTTATAAGAAAAAAAATGAGAAAAGAATTATATTATACTTCTTTTAATGATGATTAATAAAGATATTATATGCATTTAAAAAATAAACTACCAAAATAATTATTATGTATTTATATATATGTATGTTATTTAATTTTTTTAATATATAATATATTGTATTTTAATATAGTTTTTTAAATAAATGATTAATTTAATTATTGATTTATATACATATTACACGACTGAATGATTAATCATTGAGTTTCTTACCTTATAAATTTTTACTTTAAAAAGGTGAAATGATTTAATATAGTATAAACATATTAAGTATTAAAGACTCTTAACTTTTATTCATTATTAAATAAGATATGAATTTTACTTACAATGAAATCACATCTTCTTATATATCTAACCGTTGATGAAATATTTAGGTTACATTTGGTAAAATATTTTGTATTTAATAAATAAAAGGAATAAGTATTGTTTTGATCCTTAACATTAAGGATTAGAATCGAAATCGTCCCAACGTAATTTTTTATTAAATCATTCTTAACCTTTTTTTATATTAAAATCTTCCTTTTAACTTTTTATGGACAAAAATACCCTCCACTATTAGCAGCACTTTTACTACCACCACCACCTCTCTTACTCCACCACCTCCAACTCTCGTACTCTCATTAAATACTAATAATCAGATTCAAGAACATCAACAATAACACATTTAAATTCAGAAAGAACAGCATCAAATTCAACAACAAAATAAATCAAAAAAATAATAAATCAAAAGTAGAATTAGAAGCAGAAACAAAACAAAAATAAAGCAGAAGAAAAAACAGACAGACACAGAAGAAGAAGAAGCAGATGCATTCGGCAGCCCCGGCAGCCATCTCAAGCGGCAGTGGCATTTTTCGGCGGCGAAGGCTCGGCCACCCATCACCAGCGGCGGCAATGGAGTGTGCGCGGACTGGCGACGCACTCCACCCTCGGATCCCTCTCTCTCCTCGGCCACCCATCACCCGCGGACCAGCGACGAAGCGTGCGCGGACCAGCTCAGCCTCAGATCCCTCTCTCTCTCCTTCGCATGCCGCCCTCCTCGTGTCGGGCTCTCCTTCTCGGCAACACACTCCACGGCGGCAGAAGCATACATGAACGGTTCTCTGTTTGCGATTCTGGCGGCGGCTCGTGGACGAACCGATGACTCTTTTCCCATCTCCCCTTTTCCTCCCCCCACCCCTCGCGTCCTTTTCACTCCCTTTCTCCCTTGCGGTCTTTCTTTTTTTATTTTATAATTTTTGTTATTAGAATAGGGGTAGTTTAGTAATAAAATAAAAGATTTTATTAAAAAAGATGATTTTAATACGAAAAAAAATGTTAAATATTATTTTAAATCAAAAATTACGTTGGGGACGATTTTGATTCTGACCCTCAATGTTAGGGACCAAAACAATACTTATTCCTACGTGTATATATTTGTATGCATTTGTCATTTTGTAACTTTTTAACTTTGAGATATTTTTGAAAATACCCGAGGAAGTATTTTTTGAATTATTTTGTATTTATTAAAATTTTAAAAAATATAATTTAATATAGTAATAAATATTTAATTTTATTTTTATTATTTTTCATCTATTGAAGTCATTTTAAATTTAAAAGTAAAAATTTAACCCACATATAATATAATAAAAATTTAATTTTAATGTATCGATAATTTAAATAATTTTATATGATTATCTAATTAAATTTA
>NC_029777.3:98108942-98126493 GCF_000817695.3 Arachis duranensis | reverse complement strand
TATTTAATGTATATATGATTTAATTTATTTTTAATATATATTTATATTTTAATATATATTTTATTCTAATAATTGATTTTTTTTCACTAATTTAGTGTACAGATAAGATAATAGTGATAATTTGATGACATCCTTAAAGGCTTAAAAGTTAAAACCATCTAAAAGAGAGAGATATATACATTTGAGTAATAGGCTCGTAAACAAAAAACATCTCTCCCCCAAGATCGTGAGAACAACTGCAATACCATAAGACAACAAATGGATTTGACTCAAAATTCCCAAACCGTAGTTGCAATTGGACTCTTTTGTGTGATCATCACCACGCTTTGCTTCTTCTTCCTTTTCCATCGCTCCAAAGCTTCTCAAGCGAGAAGAAGAGAACCCCCTATGGTTGACGGTGCATGGCCTTTACTCGGTCACCTCCCATTACTGAGCGGTTCCAAAGCAACCCACCATCTCTTCGGTTCCATCGCTGACAAGTACGGACCCATTTTCGCCATTAAAATCGGTCACGCCCGAGTACTAGTCATCAACAACTCAGAAACCGCAAAAGAGTGTTTCACCACAAACGATTTGGCCGTCTCATATCGTCCCAATCTCGTTGCCGTTGAAACCATGACATACAACCACGCCATGTTTGGGTTCGCACCTTACGGTCCCTACTGGCGCGAGATTCGGAAAATCGTCACTCTAGGGTTCCTTTCAAATTACCAAATTGACCTTCTCAGTCATGTCCGCGTCTCTGAAGTGCAGACATCGATTAAAGAGCTCTTCAATGTTTGGACGCGGAAGAAGGACAGTTCTGACTTTTCACAAGTGGAATTGAAGCAGTGGTTCCATGAGTTAGCTTTCAATACGGCTCTCAGAATCGTAGCTGGGAATCGGTATTTTGGGGAAACTGCTGTGGTTAACGAGGAAGAAGCACAGAGATGTTTGAAAGCGTTAAGGGAATTCATGAGGCTGATTGGAACGTTCACTGTTGGAGATGCTGTTCCTTTTTTGAGGTGGTTTGATTTTGGAGGCGTTGAGAAAGCCATGAAAGAGAATGTGAAGCAATTGGATGGTGTGGTGAGTGGGTGGATACAAGAGCATCGGCAGAATAGGGTTACAGGTAAAAGAAATAATGAAGGTGATATGGATTTCATAGATGTCATGCTTTCTTTGATTGATGGAACAACAATTCAAGGGTTTGATTCTGATACCATCATCAAAGCAACAACAATGGTATGTGCTTCCTTACAAAAAAAAATAAGTGTTGATGACTTTTATGTAATTTTCTAATCGATGCTTTATCTGAGACTTAAGAAACTAATCAATATAGGGTTACAATGTTAGAGACCCACGTTGGTAATAGAAGGAATAAAAGTCGAGGAAGGGACAAAATTGTAATTAACTAACTTGGGAGTTCTGAGAGGGACAGTAGTCAATATGCTGGCAATAGGTTGGAATAAATAACAAAGGAAAATTTTTAAGTGTACATATAAATTGATATTTCAGTAATTTTTAATAGTTAATTTTAATTATAAAAAATATATCTAATATATATAATTAAAATTAACGATTAAAAATAATTAAAACATTAATATATTAATATATTTAAAAAATTTTCAATAACAAAATATATTTTTAGTTAAAGAATCATTTTGATAGAATTGCAAATAAAAATAAGACTATGTTTAAAGAAAAAAGATTAAGATTAATAGGAAGAAAGAGAAACTAAAAGATAGAGATTAAATAAAATTATATTTTATTTAATGTAAAATATATCGAATTAAGTTATGTTTTAATATTATATTTAGTTTAAAATAAATATAAAAATTAAAAGATAAATTTAAAATTTTAAAAATTAAATAAAAATATTTTTAAAAAAATATTATTAAAATTTCAATTTATATCACAAAAATTTTAATTTTGTATCATTATTTTTTAAAAATACTAAAAAATTAAAATTTTGTGTCTAGCAATTAAAATTTTAGTTATAATTTCTTGCTATTAAATACAATATTGAATTCCAAAATCTTAATCACTATAAATAAAAGGAAAAAGTATGAGGAGTCAATAGAATACTTGTACAATGTGTACAATTGAGGTTTATGGAGTATTAGAGATATAATCATTAGTGTTACCTTTTTTTATCAGTTGAAGCTTTTGGGATGAGTGGTATCATGACATGTTATTAATTGTTAGATCTAAAAAGTCAAAAGTTCGATTTTTGGTGAACCCCAAAATCAGTTTAATCTTTTGGGAAGATGTTTATTATCCCTAGTAGACTAGTAGTCAGATGGTTATTCTAGATAATATGAAAGATGTTCATTTTGTAACTCAATAATCTATTATACACATTGTACAAATAGTCCATTGTCTCCCTAGCGGGATCCAAACAAAAGCTACCTAAAATTTCTAATGTTGGACGTTATTCATACATAATTTGTTGAGACTCCGATCCTCCTACTCTACCTAGGTAGTATCAGGTTTAACGTACGTATTTGAACTATGATTCATACATGGTAATGGTGATTAGTTTGTCAATACGGTGACTTTCTGATACAAAATTAAAAAAAAAAAAAAAGCACAAAGATACATACAGAAAGAAAGAAAATAAGAATAACATGTTTTATGAAAAAATTTTAATGGTCGTTACGATAGAATTACTGTATCCTATGTATGGTATGAATATTATGGGAGTAGTCGTTGTCAATGTGCTATACATGTAAAACAATATATTTTTTCTACACTTTATTATACACAAATAAATATTTTTAGACTTATATTTTGTATACTTATATAAGATTTATCACTTTTCATCATCATTATGAAATAGAACATAAGTTATAATTTAAATAAAATCCTATTTCATTTTGTTACGTTGTAACGAAATTTGATCAACCTATTATGTTACCTTTTATAAATGAACTTGTAGGCATTAATTTTGGGAGCAACCGACACTAGCAGTGTTACTAATATATGGGCAATATGTTTGTTACTGAACAATCCTCATATCTTGGAAAAACTAAGAGAAGAAATGGACATTCATGTTGGAAAAGAAAGGTGCATAAACGAGTCAGACATAAACAAGTTGGTGTACCTTCAAGCTGTGGTTAAGGAGACACTAAGGTTGTATCCACCTTCTCCTCTCTCAGGAATCCGTGAATTTAGAGAAGATTGCACCCTTGGTGGCTACCATGTGAGGAAGGGAACTCGACTACTAACAAATGTTTGGAAGATCCAAGTAGACCCAAGCATTTGGGAAGATCCATTGGAGTTCAAGCCAGAGAGGTTCCTCACTAGTCATAAGGATGTTGATGCAAAAGGGAACCATTTTGAGTATATACCTTTTGGGAGTGGTAGAAGGATATGTCCTGGAATATCATTTGGCCTGCGAAGTGCACATTTGACTCTAGCAAGCTTTCTTCACTCTTTTGAAATCTCAAAAATATCGAATGATCCTGTTGATATGACTTCAGTGGTTGAGATAACCAACATCAAAGTTACTCCATTGAAGGTTCTTATCAAACCGCGTTTACCTCCCAATCTTTATTATAAAGCCATGTGATGTATGCTATCTTAGTTAGTTAAATAATGCAAAAGATCCTTGAATAATCTTTAGGGCCTTCGTCATTTTACTTATTTTATCATGTTTGAATAAAAATGAGCATATCTCAAAAACAATATATAGGTACGTAATAATGTTCATTTTTATTTTATGTTGTTTTATATAAATCATAGGATGCCATGCAAAATTACCAACTTTCTAGCTAGTTTATTATTTTCGATATATTATAAGTCATAAATATCTCTCTACTCCATTAAGTGTGAAATTAAAAGTAGTGATAGTTTAGGGTATTACCCACAAACTAAGGATAAAGAGCATGGTAGAATTCTCAAAACTTCAATGATCAATCTTCTATGATCTCAAACACGATACCAAACAAGGTGTACAGGTTCACTTTTTTTTGTTGGCGGCCCTTATTTCCAATTAACTAACATCTTTCCAAAAGCTTAAACTAATTTTGGGTTCATTAAGGATCGAATTCTTGACTTTTCGGATCTAGCACTCTAATAACATGACATGATACCACTCATCCCAAAAGCTTCATCTGATGAAAAAATGTAACACTAATGGTTATATCTCTAATACTCCGTAAACCTCCATTGTACACATTGTACAAATATTCTATTGGCTCCTCATACTTTCCCTTTAACGAATGATATTAGATATTTCGTTTAGCACGTGGTGGTTTTCTTTCGCTCGTTTTGCATGTGTGTGTGTTTTTCATTCGTTTCGTATGTGTGTGTTTTTCGTTCGCTTCGTACGTGTGTGTTTTGCTCGTTTCACACGTGTTTTTTTTTTTGTGTTTTTTTTTCTGGTTTTGCACGTGTGTGTTTTTTGCTCGTTTCGCACATGTGTGTTTTTCGCTCGTGTGTATGTTTTTCGCTTGTTTCGCCCATGTGCGTATTTTTATCTCGTTTTGCACGTGTGAGTATTTTTTGCTCGTTTCGCAAGTGTGTGTGTTTTTCGCTCGTTTCGCACATGTGTGTTATTTTTCATTTACTTTTTTTTGTATTTTTCACTCATTTCGCACGTGTGTGATTTTTTTTGTGTTTTTCGTTCATTTCGCACGTGCGCGCGTGTGTGTTTTTTTTTGTGTATTCCGCAGCTGGTTTCGCACGTGTGTGCTTTTCGCTCATTTCGCACGAGTGTGTTTTTCGATCATTTCACAAGTGTGTATGTTTTTTGCTTGTTTCGCACGTGTGTGTTATATTTTATTTATTTTTTGTGTTTTTTGTTCATTTCGCACGTGTGTGTGTGTGTTTTGTGTGTTATTTTTTATGCTTTTCGGTTGTTTCGCACGTGTGTGTTTTTTATATTTTTTAATTTTTTTTGTATTTTTTGCTCGTTTCGTATATATGTGTGTTTTTCGCTCGATTCCTACGTGTATGTGTGTGTGGGTTTTCATTATCTTAATTTTACTTTTTTATTTTTTATTTTGTGTGGGCGTGTTTTTCACTCGTTCGTACGTGGGTGTGTTTTTCCCTCGTTTCGCTCGTGTGTGTGTGTGTGTTTATTTATGTATTTATTATTTTATTTTTTTTCTCGTTTCGCACTTATGCGTGTTTTTCGCTCGTTTCGCACGTGTGCGTGTTTTACGCTCGTTTCGCACGTGTGTGTTTTTTTTGTGTTTTTCGCTACTTCGTACGTGGGCTTACGCTCGTTTCACATATGTGTGTGTTTTTCACTTGTTTCGCACTTGTGCGTGTGTATTTTTGTGTTTTTTGCTTGTTTCGCACGTGTGTGTTTTCGCTCGTTTTGCACGTGTGTGTGTTTTTTTTGTGTTTTTTGATCGTTTCGCACGTGTGTGTGTGTGTGTGTGTGTGTGTGTTTTGTGTTTTTCGCTTGTTTCGCATGTGTCTTTTTCGTTCGTTTTGCACGTGTGTCTGTTTGTCGCTCGTTTAGCACAGGTGCGTATTTTTCGCTCGTTTCGCACGTGTATCTGTTTTTCGCTCGTTTTACACGTATGTGTGTTTTTTTTGTTTTCGCTAGTTTCGCACGTGTGTGTTTTTTTTTGTTTTTCGCTCGTTTTGCACGTGTATGTTTTTCGCTCATTTCGTACATGTGTGTGTTTTTCGCTCGTTTCGCACAGGTGCATATTTTTCACTCGTTTCGCACGAGTGTGTGTTTTTCACTCATTTCGCATGTGTGTATTTTTTTGTGTTTTTCGCTCGTTTAGCACGTGTGTGTGTTTTTCGTCAGTTTTGCGCGCGTGTGTTTTTCGATCGTTTCGCACGTGTGTGTGTTTTTTTTTGTGTTTTTCTCTCGTTTCGCACTTTTGTATGTTTTTCGCTCGTTTCGCATGTATGTGTGTGTGTTTTTTTCTGTGTGTTTCGCTGGTCTCGCACATGTGTGTTCTTTGGTCGTTTTGCACATGTGTGTGCTTGTCGTTCATTTCGCACACGTGCGTATTTTTCGCACGTGTGTTTGTTGTTCGCTCGTTTCGCACGTGTGGTTTTTTGTGTATTTTGCTCTTTCCGCACATGTGCGTGTTTTTCACTCGTTTCGCACGTGTATATTTTTTGCTCGTTTCGCACGTGCGTGTGTGTGTGTTTTGTGTATTTCGCTCATTCCGCACGTGTTTGTTTTTTGCTCGTTCTGCACGTGGGTGTGTTTTTCGTTCGTTTTGCACGTGTGCATGTATATTTTTTGTGTGTTTTTCGCTCATTTTGGACGTGTGCATGTTTTTCGCTCGTTTCGCACATGTGTGTGTTTTTCGCTCATTTTTCACATGTGTATTTTTCGCTCGTTTCGCACGTGTGTGTATTTTTTTGTGGTTTTCGCTCGCTCCGCACCTATACGTGTTTTTCGCTCGTTTCACATGTGTGTGTGTTTTTTTCGCTTGTTTCGCACATATGCGTATTTTTCGCTTGTTTCACATGTGTGTGTGTTTATTGCTCGTTTCGCAGGTGTGTATATTTTTCGCTCGTTTCGCATGTGTGTGTCTTCTTCGCTCGTATCGCATGTATGTGTGTTTTTTATTTTGTTTTTCGCTGGTTTTGCACGTGAGTGTGTTTTTCGCCTGTTTCACACGTGTGTGTCATTCGCTCGTTTTGCACAGGTGCGTATTTTTCGTTTGTTTCGCACATGAGCGTATTTTTCGCTCGTTCCACACGTGTCTGTATTTCTCGCTTGTTTCACACGTGTTTTTTTTGTGTTTTTTGCTCTTTCCGCACGCGTGTGTGTTTTTCGCTCGTTTCGAACGTGTGTGTGTGTTTTTATTTTTTATTTTTTTCTATTTTTTGCTCGTTTTGCATGTGTGTCTTTTTTGCTGCTTTCGCTCGATTCGCATGTGTGTGTTTTTAACTCGTTTCGCTCGTGTGTGTGTGTATGTGTTTTTTTATGTTTTTCACTCGTTTCGAACGTGTGTGTATTTTTCGCTTGTTTCGCATGTGTGTGTCTATGTGTTTTTTTTGTGTTCTTTGCTCGTTTTGCACGTGTGTGTTTTTCGCTCGCTTCGCATGTGTGTGTGTTTTTCACTCGTTTCCCTCGTGTGTGTATTTTTTTTGTGTTTTTTGTTCGTTTCGCATGTGTGTGCGTGTTTTTCGCTCGTTTTGCACGTGCGTATGTGTTTTTCGCTCGTTTCGCACGTGTGTGTATTTTTCCACATTTCGCACGTGTGTCTATGTGTTGTTTTTGTTTTTTGCTCATTTTGCACGTGTGTGTTTTTCGCTTGTTTCGCACGTGTGTGTATTTTTTTGTCTTTCGTTCGTTTCGCATGTGTGCTTGTTTTTCGCTCATTTCGCACGAGTGTGTATTTTTTGCTCGTTTCGCACGTGTGGGTATTTGTGTTTTTTTGTATTTTTTCTCATTTTGAATGTGTGTGTTTTTTGCTCGTTTCGCACATGTGTGCGCGTGTTTTTTGTCTTTTGCTCGTTTCGCACGTGTGTGTATTTTTCGCTCGTTTCGTGCGTGCATGGTTTTCCCTCATTTCGCACGTGGCTGTGTTTTTTGCTCATTTCGTACATGCGTGTGTTTTTCGCTCGTTTCGCACGTGTGTGTGTTTTTTTTTTCGTTCGCACGTGTGCGTGTTTTTCACTTGTTTCGCACTTGTGTGTGTTTTTCGTTCGCTTTGCACGTGTGTGTTTTTCGCTCGTTTCGCACGTGTGCGTGTTTTTTGCTCATTTTGCACGTGTGTTTTTCGGTTGTTTCTCACATGTATGTGTGTGTGTGTTTTTTTTTGTGTTTTTCGCTAGTTTCATATATGTATGTTTTTCGCTTACTTCGCACATTTTGTGTGTGTTTTTTTTTGTGTTTTTTCACTCTTTTCTAACGTGTGCGTGTTTTTCGCTTATTTTGCACTTATGTGTGTTTTTCGCTCGTTTCACACGTGTGTATTTTTTTGTGGTTTTTGCTCGTTTTGCATGTGTGTTTTTTGCTCGTATCGCACGCGCACGTGGGTTATTCTTTGTGTTTTTTGCTCTTTTCGCACGTGTGCGTGTTTTTCACTCATTTTGCATGTGTGTGTTTTTCGCTTGTTTCGTACGTATTTGTGTTTTTTGCTCGTTTCACACGTGTGTGTATTTTTCTTGTAATTTTCGCTCGTTTCGCACGTGTGTGTGTGTGTGTGTGTTTTCTTTATGTTTTTCGCTCTTTTCGCACATCTGCGTGTTTTTTGCTCGTTTCACACGTGTGTGTATTTTTTTGTGTTTTTCGCTCGTTTCGAATGTGTGCGTGTTTTTCGCTCGTTTCGTATGTATTTGTATATTTCGCTCATTTCGCACGAGTGTGTGTATTTTTCTTGTGTTTTTCACTCGTTTCACACGCTTTGTGTTTTTTGCTCTTTTCGCACGTGTGCGTGTTTTTCGCTCATTTCACATGTGTGTGTTTTTTGCTCGTTTCGCATGCGGGTGTTTTTCTTTGTGTTTCTCGCGCGTTTCGCACATGTGAATTTTTTTGCTCGTTTCGCACGTGTGTGTTTTTTTTTGTTATGTTTTTTGTCCTTTCGCACGTGTTTATGTTTTTTTTTGTATTTTTTGCTCGTTTTGCATGTATGTGTGTTTTTCACTCGTTTCACATGTAGGTGTGTGTGTTTTTTTATTTTTATAGTTTTTCTGTTTTTTGCTCGTTTCGCACGTATGTATGTTTTTCGCTCATTTCGTACGTGTGTGTGTTTTCCGCTCGTTTCACACACGTGTGTTTTTTTTATCGTTTCGCACGTGTGCATGTTTTTTTTTCGTTGGTTTCGCACATGTACGTGTTTTTCGTTTGTTTCGCACGTGTGTGGGTTTTTCGCTCGTTTTACGTTCGCGTGTTTGTTTTTTCATTTTTTTGTTTTTCGCTCTTTTCGCACGTGTGCATGTTTTTCACTCGTTTCGCACGTATGCGTGTTTATGCTCGTTTCGCACGGGGGTGTATGTTTTTTTTGTGTTTTTCGCTCTTTTCGAACGTGTGTGTTTTTTTTGTGATTTTTGCTCTTTTCGCACGTGTGCGTGTTTTTCGTTCGTTTCGCACGTGTGTGTGTTTTTCGCTTGTTTCGTATGTGTGTGTTTTTTTATGTTTTTCACTCATTTCGCCTGTGTGCGTTTTTCACTCGTTTCACACTTGTGTGTTTGTTTTTTATTTTTTTGTGTTTTTCGCTCGTTTCACACATGTGTGTATTTTTTTAATTTTTCGCTCGTTTCGCAGTGTGTGTGTTTTTCGCTCGTTTTTCACGTGTGTGTGATTTTTAATTTTTTTGTGTTTTTTGCTCATTTCACACGTATGCGTGTTTTTTGCTCATTTCGCACGTGTGTATGTTTTTCGCTCGTTTCGCATATGTGTGTTTTTTTTGTGTTTTTGCTCGTTTCGCACGTCTGCGTGTTTTTCGCTTGTTTCACATGTATGTGTGTTTTTCGCTCGTTTCGCACGTGTGTGTAGTTCTTTTTTGTGTTTTTTTGCTTGTTTTTCACGTGTATGCGTGTGTGTGTGTGTTTTTTTTTCGCTAGTTTCACACATGTGTGTTTTTCGCTCCTTTCTCACATTTGTGTGTGTGTGTGTTTTTTTTTTTGTGTTTTTCACTCGCTTCTAACATGTGAGTGTTTTTCGCTCATTTTGCACTTATGTGTGTTTTTTGCTCGTTTCGCACGTGTGTGTATTTTTTTTGTGTTTTTCGCTCGTTTTGCACGTGTGTGTTTTTTGCTCGTTTCGCATGCGCGTGTGTGTGTTATTCTTTGTGTTTTTCGCTTTTTTCGCACGTGTGTGTGTTTTTCGTTCGTTTCACATGTATTTTTTTCTTTTAGTTTTAAATATTATTGACTAATATAACAAAAAAGTAAAAATAACCATAATCACTGACATAATTAAAATAGATAATTCTAATATATACATGACATTACATTATTAAAAATTATTATATATGATAAATATTTTTTTATTTTTTGTACTAATAATAAGTATAATAGTATAAATATTTATTTATTTATTAGCATTGAAAAAATATATAAACAGTATAAATTAATATTTTTTAGTAGAAAATAATAATAAGTTAATTATATAATTTTAAAAAATTATGAATAATTTTTTAAATAATATTAAAAAATAAGATTACTATTTTCACATACTACAAAGTTTATAAAAAAATTTTAACAATAAATCAACTCTTAATAAATTTTTTTTTTTTGTAAAAATTACTGAATGGAAGAACAGTTGGTAAAAAGACGAGGTTCTCTTATAATATATATGACTTATGATGATAAAATAAAAATAAAACGCATGGAATAATATTATTGTGTATATTTAAGTTAATTTAATTTTTTTTAATAACCAGATTTGTCGTAATGTAACCGATAAACAATGGCAGTTAATATACAAATCAAATATGTTTTGAGTATAATATATGCTTTATTATTTTGTACGAACAATATTAGTTCTAATTTATATATTTATTATTGAGTATTAAAAATAAAAAATATTCGTATTGTTAGCATTTTTCTAACCTTCCTTAATTCTAACCGTGATTAGGCCTAGAAGCTCGCTCACCTCAATGGAAATAAATATAATCTAATAAGTTTTGATCTAATAATACTATACATTGGTATAATCATAGGAGAATTAACTTTAGGGAATTAACAATACGATGTTTAGTTACCACAAAAGTATTTTTATACATAGAATTATCAATCAATTATGTGTGGCTTCTGATGAAAATAATATATTTAACATGGATATTATTTGTTAGGTAAAAGATAATAGATTGACAAAGAAAATTAATTACAATTGATATATTCATTTTAACAAATATTCTTTTATCCAATACTATAAAAATTATCATGGTCACCCTAAATTACTACAGGTTCAACTTCCATCGATAGCGGAAGAATTTTTAAATTGAGACATTTTCGCGCTATAGTATTCATCAACCAAACAATTAAGAAACACTCATCCATACCTTCTCATCTTGAGTACATTTATACATAAAAGAAATTATACATAAAGGGGAAAAAAAGAAGAGTTGAAATAGGAAAAACGATAAAAATGATGATTTTTATAATTTTATGTGGCTATCTATATATAGAAGACTAGAAGGCCATGATTATCTAACAAAATTAATTTGTATTTATTGCATTCAATTTGAATAAGTAAAAAATCATCTTATTTTAGTTTAGCCCTTAATTCACATTATTTGAATTTAGCTCAATATATATGATTTGATTTGATTTAATTATTAATAAAAAATATCTTGGTTATCTATTTTCTTCATAGATTTATTATTTTAATGATCAATAAATTAATCAAATTGATTAATTAATACAGATAATTAGTATTATGAATTTGGTTTAATAAATTAAAAAAATAAATAATACTAACAGAACAATAAAAGAAATTAATTAGAAAATACTACTAAATCAGATTGATATAAATTATAATAAATTATATTTAATGAGTTAAAAGAAATAAATTGCTAAACACTCTCAAAAGCATGTCACGTCAACTCTATCATTAAGTGTACAGAAATTTGATTTTTATATAATAGAATAGATAATAAATAGAATAGATGAGAATATAATGTGACATATTTTAATTATAAAATTAGTAATATATAATAGGTTTTGTATGAATCTTTATTACTTGTTCGTTATTAATTTTTACGTTATTACTTAATAATTTTCGGTTATGAAACTATCAACTACCTAATATTATGGTTTAGTTAATAAGAATGATGACATTAATTTTTTTCTAAGTCTTGTTATTATTTATAATTAAGAAAAAACCATAAATAAATTTATTTCCTTAATGAAGGTTAATTTTGTTGTGAAATTCTATATTACCTTTAAAATTTTAGCGCAATTGAGTCTAATTCCTACATTTTGAAATAAATTTATTCGAGAAAATTAAAATATAAATTACATTATCAATACAAAATTACTTTATTAACATAATTAGTGGTGCTTACTTGAACAATTAAATTTAACTTCTAATGATATTAAAGTCAACCCATTTTATTGTCTTGTGTCTTCAAAGAATTCACAAAATTGACATAAAAATCTAAAAATTAAGAAAAAAATTAATTACAATGGGTATATTCATTTTAACAAATATTCTTCCATCCTATACTATAAAAAATACATCGGCCACCTTAAATTACTACATGTTCAAGTTTCATCGACAGTGTTAGAATGTCTAGATTGAGATATTTTCGGGTTATAGTATTTGTTAAACAAACAATCAATGAAACATTCATCCGTGCCTTCTCATTTTGAGTATATTTATACATAAAAAAATTATACATAAAAAAAGGAAGAAAAGAAGAGTTGAAATAACAAACTAAGAGCGATAAAAATAATGATTCTTATAATTTTGTGTGGTCATCTACATATAGTAGACTAGAAGACCATGATTATCTAACAAAATTAATTTATATCTATGGCATTCAATTTGAATAAGTAAGAAATCATCTTATTTTAGTTTAGTCATTAATTCAGATGATTTGAATTTGGCTCAATACAAAAATTTGGTTTTGCCGGTTTAACGGTTTTTTGAAGCGATAATTTTTGCTGTTACCTGAATCGGTGCAGTCAAAGGTTCTTGGTTCGACTGATCCGATCGGTTTTTCGAATCTTGGTATTGAGCCAAATTTAAATTATGTGAATTAAGAACTAAACTAAAATAAGATAATTTTTTATTTATTCAAAATGAATGTAATAAATACAAATTAATTTTGTTAGATAATAATGGTCTTCTGGTCTTTTATATATATATATGGCCAAACAAAATTATAAGAAGCATCATGTTTATCTCTCTTGCTATTTCAACTCTTATTTTTTATTTTTTTATGTTAAATTTTTTTATGTATAAATATACTCAAAATGAGAATGCATGTATGAGTATTTCATTGATTATTTGTTTGACGAACTATAGTCCGAAAATGTCCCAATTTAGACATTCTACTACAATTGATGAGAGTTGGACCTGTAGTAATTTAGTGTGGATAGTCTACTTTTTATATTATTGGATAGAAGAATATTTGTTAAATGAATATACCCATTGTAATGAATTTTCTTTATCAATATTTTATTTTTTACCTAACAAACATCTATGTTGAATATATTATTATCATCAGAAGGCATACATGATTGATTATTAATTATGTGTAAAAATATTCTTGTGGTGATTAAACACTATATCGTTAACTCGCTAAAGTTAATTCTCCTATGATTATGCCAATGTATAGCACTATAAAAAAGGGTTAAGTATGATTTTTGTCCCTAAGATAGGGGTTGAAAATTTTTGTCCACCCTCGCGGATCTGCTGGCATCGACGTCGAGGAGCAACAGCGAGGACCAAACGACGAGGAGCAGTGGCGAGATCCAACGGCGATAAGCGAATGACGAGGAGCAGCGGCAGGAGATTCCCTTCCCTTTTCCTTTTCCACCTTTCCTCCCCCCTCTTCTTCTCTGAAACCCCCCACCGTGATTCTCTTCCCTAGTTTTCTTTTATATTTTTTAGTTAGGGATAATTTAATAATAAAAATTAAAATTTTGGTAAAAAAAACGATTTTAAAACTGTGTTAAATTTTAGGGACGATTTTGTAAGCAAAAAAATGTTTGAAACGAAAAAATTTTCAGCTCCTACCTTAGGAACAAAAATCATACTTAACCCTAAAAAAAACTAATTAGATTATATTTGTTTCTAATGAGGTGGACGAATTTTCAAGTCTAATCATAGTTAGAGTTGAGGAAGGTCAAAAAATACTAATAATATAAATACTGTTTATTTTTAATACTCAATAATAAAAAATATAAAAATTAAAACTAATATTGTTCCATACAAAATAATAAAATATATATTATACTCAAAATATATTCAATCTGTATTTGTTATCATAATTTATCGAACAAATATGGTTATTAAAAAAATTAAAATTAACTTACACACTATTATAATATGTCTTTTGTTTTTTCAAAAAGTCCAAACAATATCTATAAATACTCAAAAAAATTTACGTTTTCCGAGGAGAAAATAAAGATAGAGAGGGGTCAGGAACTTTTTTTTAACGAGAGTGAGGGATGAAAAAGGAGTCCGCCATACTCTTTTTGAGTACCTATTATCATACCTAATTAACAACATAGATCCAATCTAAGTCATTTTGAAAGCAAATACGTGGACTTCATTTATATTGAGCCTTAAAATAATAAATCTAAGTCAAATTTGGGACCCTAATAATGTGCTTAGGTTGATCTTGTTTTCTTTTGAGTCAATGTTATAACAAATATTATACAATTAAATATTATAACATTTAGTATATGCAAAAGTTTGATATATTTACAAAATAATTTTTTATTGAAATTAAAAAAATTTTGTAAGTATTTTTTTTTTAGTTTTAAATATTATTTACTAATATAACAAAAAAATAAAAATAATCATAATCACTCACATAATTAAAATAGATAATTCTAATATATATATGATACTATATGTATAAAAAATTATTATCTATAATAAATATTTTTTTTATCTTCTGTATTGACTATTTTATATGATTTATTACTTAATTTTTTCTCTTAATATTTAATAAATTTCTGACACAAGATATTATTTATTTTATTTAATATACAAAATAAATAATTTAAATCATTATCTCTCTTCTCTATATATAATAAGAGAGCAGTACATGATGATTCTTGACAAGTGGAGCAGCTAAATTTATGACAAGTGTTAAACTCCAAAAAAAGACAATGGAGATTATAAAAAAAAGATTATGACAAGTGTTAAACTCCGAAAAAAGACAATGGAGATTATAAAAATAAAAAAGTTTTTAACCAATGTACAATAATCTAATATGCAAACATCAGGTCCTCGACTAAAAAAATAATATTAATAATTATATCTCTAATACTTTTTAAATTTCTATTATTCGACACTTGGACTCCCTATACTTTCTCTTTCAATTTTCTTTCCAACGCTTCGTCGTGCCAATTTTGGAAAAAAAGGCGCTCGTTCTTAAAATATTTTCAAATCTTGGAGTTGCCAGGAAATTGTAAACAAAAGAAAAATTCCAAACTTAATTTTTTGATTCAAACCATTCACTCACACTCTCTCAGTCCGTAGAGCAGCACCATTGGCTTCACTGGGAAGATCTTGAATAAAAAGCAAAAGCTCTTGAATTTTTCTGATAAGATCTCCATCTTTAATACTCTCCGGCGGAAGAAAAAATGGAAGCCATCACAGAGAATGTTGCAGCTGCTGGATCCACCACCAAAGAAGAAATTCATTGGAAAGAGGGGAGAGGGAAAAAAATGGAAGAAGAAAAGTAAAGAGGGAGACGCGAAGCAGAGAACGCGGGGGAGGAGGGAGCTCCTCTACTGCCACAACTGCCACAACCACCTGTTATTTGCTGTGGTCACCGCCGGATAGAAAACCCTAAAGAGTTAAGTATTTCATCTTCACACCAGTGGATTTTGGAATTTACGTATCACATTTATGCTTTCGATTTTTATTTTTGAACTATTTTGACCACTTCAAGAATGTTGGAATGCTTTTTCTCTGTGCCATCTCCGCTGCCGTCTCTGGGTTCTCTATGTTGGAAAAGGTTACTATTCTCAATTCCTATCTCTTGATTATAGTGTTGGATTGTGATTACAGCTGTTTTTCTTGTCTCTTGATTTACTTTTAGCACTATGTAGAGGAATGAAATAATGAACACCTAAATTTGTTGGTTAAATGGGTTTATGATGATTTGAGTTACATCCTGGATAGGTGTTGTTATTTTCTTTCACATGGTTTCAGAGTTGCCGATTTTATTTTCTTCTAACATTAATCCTCATGGTTTGGCTCAGGAATTGGAAAAGGGATTCAAGGCCTGTTTGCTGTGATATCAGTCTTTAATAAATTAATTTTTTCTTGGATATGAGTGTTCCATCTACTATAGTACCATGTAAGTCTCTGAATTGACATATGAATTTGTTAGTTTTTTTTTTCATTTTTTTTGAGTTGTTGATTTTGCTTTTGTGAATTGTGCAATTGATTGATTTCTATGACTGCACTTTTTGTTTGGTTTATGCTAATTATTTGAAGTGTGCATATTGAGTTTCAGCATGATCTGCAGAGTCATGACTTGATCATACGCTCATAACTAATAAGTTGCTTTCAGCTTAGCGCATGCTATCAATTATTGTTTATTTGTTTGCAAACTTAATCTATGAACCAAACTATGCCTAAGTTGTATTAATCATCATGCTATTAACATGTTCTAATCAGTTTTACTGTTTCTTTTGTGAATACTCAAAAGCAAAAACAATTTCGAATCTATGGAGAGCAATCTTTTTCACAGTTCCCATACCCAAATGCAGTTATTATTCTTCATTCTATGATCCGTTAATATATTCTAATATCTATTTATGTATGTAGGCTGATTTTGGCACCATTAACAAGAACAAGGTCCTACAACTTCGTGGATCAGCCACACGCTACTCTTTATTATTCTCAGAGAACAATGAAAGGTGGCTTTTTGTTGGGGAAGCCTCCGGGGTATCAGAAACTGCACAAGGGTAATCTTTCATCCCAACAACTTATTACAAATTCCTTATATATACCTCATTTTTTGTTGATGTGTTTGGTGGTGGAAAAAATCAAATAGAATTTTTTATCCTATCTATGATTTCAGTTAAGACATTCTTATTTGTTACTTTGTTTAGATAATTTTAAATATTTTGCTATTCAGGTAATTTCTTCATGTTTCTAACTTTCTATCATGAATAAAATGAGACCAAAATGGTATTTCTATATTATATATGTAGTGGTTCTTGATTAACCTGAATTTTCTCCTGAATAAATTTGTTGGGTTTTGTTATTGTGTTGCTGTTTGTGCTGCTCTAGACTTAAATATTCATGGCCTCCCAACTCTGTTTATATGTTTTTTGAAAGTTTATATAATTTTGCTTTGGAAAAAAGGCCTTTTGTGATTTTTTATTAATCTGAATATTACTATTTTGAAATTTTGGTAAAAATATTTGGATTATTGCAATCAAATGGTACTTTTGTGACGAGTTAATTTCTATTATGTTTAGTATACATTAGTTTGTTTGATTAATTTGTTTGCATAAAGTAAATTCCAGCTTCTATTGTTTTTTTTGGTTGCATCTTCACCGGCATTTATTTTTTTTCTTTTTTTTTTCAAGGTATTATAAAATTGTAGATTCTTTCGATAACTATGCCACTATACTGTAAAAGTTGCCGGGAGAAGGCATAAATTTTGAGCCTAATAAAGCTCTGAATTTCTTTCAAATGCTACAATTGAGGTTTGTACCAATTGGTTATAGCACATGCTTAATTAATTTGATATAGCATATACAAATTTCATCATTCAAACAACCTAGGTTGTAGGTTTAATATCTCATATAGTTAGTATGTCAAATATTCATAGTGTACAACTTTTTAACATGAAAAATAATTAGGAAAAACTTACTGATGGCTATTATTGTTGATTTCAAGGTGGATGAGGAAGCTATGGACCTGAACAAGGAACTTATAAACAAATTACTTGAGCTTGATGATGCTGATGCTGTTTATACAGGTCATAAA
>NC_029777.3:98064865-98108924 GCF_000817695.3 Arachis duranensis | reverse complement strand
GATTCATACATGCACTCTTCAATATATAATAAGAACAATCAAATAGTTTTACTTAAGACAAGGAAAATGTATTAGAAAGGGAGTTTAACTCATAGATATACATGTGTTTTAGAATGGAAATATTGCTGTGAGTTTGTGACTGTAAAATGAATATAAATTTAAGTATTTTTCTTTGTTGTGCCAAAAAATTGATTGTATCATTTTTCCTTTTTAGCAGGTGAAAGTTTGTGATTCAAAGGTAGTGATGCTGCCTATCATTCACAAGTAATTATCATGGGAGACCTATAAACTTATAACATAATAATCTCACATCATGCTTATTTTCATGGTTTGATTTTTAGAATAATCTTATAATATTCATTTGTTAACAATTGTTGTATCTGTGAGCGGGACACTATTAGGATTTCATTATTAGAAATTCATAAAACAGGGGTAAAGTTATAAAGAACTTTATTCATAATTTTAGGGTTGTTTTAGAAATATATTGGCATGTTACCAGTGAGAAGTTATTCATAAGGATCTTATTTGAATTGTTTCTACTTATTACAATGTTGTGCAATTAGTTGGAGATGATTTCTTGATGTCTAATGCAAAACGCATTGAGAGTGCAGTGCAAGAATATGCGTGTAATGCTCTTTTTCTTAAGGTAAGTAATTATAATTTAAATGGACTTTGAAAGGTTCCTTTGTTTAGTTCAAAATTATTCTCACTTTTTCTTCACATAATTAACCCTATTTTGTTAATAGAGGTATTTGAATATCCAATGTTTAAAAAAAGTTTTTTTTTTTGTGTGCAAATACATTATAAAATAGAGTTTATAAGTTTTTTACCCATATTAAACAACTCATGCATGAGCTATTTTTGATAAATGTATTTGTCAAACATTTATCTTTTTACTTTGCCCAGAAGATATGCATAAATTTAATTTATTTGTATGGTAATTATAAATACAGAGTAAAATCCAAAAACAACCAATTAGGCAGAATCCAGAAGCTACTCTTTGCTGTGATGTACACCATAAAGCTATAGGAAGAAGTGAAAAACTCAATGCTCAGAAAAGCAATGAACAAACCATTGCGGCTGCAAATGCTTTTCTCCATTCAAACTTCAATTTCGTGGTAATAACTACTACCTCTGTTGATAAGTTCATTTTTTAATTGATTTTTTTGTTATTTTTTTATTAAAAACTTGAGACAGAAGTGCAAGTATGAATTTTATTGAGAAAATCAGACAGCAAGTATGATCTTTTGTAAAATAATTATATTGTCTTCATATGTTAATATGTTATGATTTCGTTCAAGTTAATTTTATTGACAAAAAAAATTATACTTTATTTGCAAATTGGTTTCTTGAAACTTAGCTTATTACTCTTTAAAGCTTTTGCATATACCGTAGAGTATTAATATTTTTTTTCAGTATCTATTAAGCTGTATGCAATTCTCACTGAAGCTTTTCCTGGATTTTAACATTCTTTTAAGTCTAACGCATTTCTTTCGATTAAAATGTCAATTGCTGACATTTTTCTATCATTCAATAAACTTGAAAAATATACTTTTATACATGTCAAAAGTTCTCTTTTTTTTCTAAACAAAAGGTGCTCTCTTCATTTGTGTGATAGTAATGTGTCTTTGTGAGGAAATTCTAGCTCACATATGCTTTTTCTTTCTTTGAATGCATGATAGTAATGGTTTGAATGCTCACATATGCTTTTTACTTTTCTTTCTTTCTTTACTTCTATGGTGAGGTTTGTTATTATTTATATATGTTGAGTTATTTTTTATTTTGTAAATTTTTCTTTCATAAAAGTTGCTTTGTTTATTTATTGACACCCTTCTCCAATAAAAATACTCTTATTAGTACCTATTCACTATTGCATAATTTTGGCATACGCTTGAAATAATGTGAATTAAAGTTGACCTTAATGTTTTATTCATTTGTTTGCTAGCTATTTTCACTAGCTACATTTCTATGCTAGGGACCAAGAATTGAGTATTTTGAAATTTTATCTATTTGCAATTGTTTTAATGCAATTTTGCACTGATTTGGTAAAAAAAATACATAGATTTCGGAGGTTGTCTATTTTCGTTTCAAAATTGAGAAGTTAGTTTTTTCTTTTTATTTTGAACTTATTATTCATCCTCCATGATATACCCCAAATATTAAAAGACATAGAAAATAAAAGTATTTTTATCATGTATCAAAAGTATTTAGTGTACTAATAATTTTTTTTACGTATTTTGTATTTTAGTTAATATAATTATTATTTTTAATTAAAATATTAACCTCTTTTAAAATGATACACAATATATTAGATTACATAATAATATTTATTTTTTATAAACATATATTTAAATTTCTAAATGCTAACCTCAGTTATTCAAGTTATACATATTAGTTATATGTATATATATATTAAAGATTAACTTGGGATAATTATACAAATTGAAATAAATAGTCCAAATATTGAATAAGTATAGTCTAATAATGTATAAAGAGCAACAATTTCAATAGTTAATTTTACCTTTATATAACAACAAATATATTTATTTATTTATTTATTTTTTAATTAGTTAAAATATGTTCTAAAAATTACCATTTGAAAAAAAAGTTAAACATACAAATTAATAGTAACCATTCTAAATTTTATATACTTATTTTTTGTAATTGATTAAACATTAATAACATTAATATAATAAAAGAATATTAACCATTCAATCTGTACAACGTATAACAAATTTTACTATTCATGTATAAGTTTCTTTGCACATAGATTAAGAAAATAAAAAAATAGATTTATGAAACAGTATGTACCAATGACAAGAAACATACTAATTTTTTTGAATAGTTAATTTTACCTTTTCATGATACTTCATTTATCTATTTTTTAAATTTGGTTAAAAATGTGTTTTAAATTTACCACTTTAAAAAAATTATTAATCAAATTAAATATCAATATAATAAAAGAAATTAATTATTTAATTTCTCTGTATATTAAGTAAATTAATTCTTTCAATAAATATATATTAATCTTCTTATAATTAAATTATACATAGATACAATAAAATAAATTAAGCACAATATCCATGCGTAGTACAAACTATATGTTAGGAGTCTAATAATATAAATAAATGTCATTTATTTACTATTTATTGTTTGTAAGATTCGAATATAAATTATTTAATTTTTATTGAAGTTTTAATTTTTTATAACAATAATAGTGTAATAATATTCATTTAAAAATATAAACATAATAGCTTTTATATTTAAGTGAAATTTATTAATATGAGCTAAAAAATAATAAAATTATTTTAGTCTCTATAAACAGAAAAAAAAGTTTATGCATTGTATAATAAATCTTTATTACATTTTTTTTCAAATTAAAAATAATAACTTTAATGTTAATGAATAAATATCAACAAAAATTTAAAATGGATCAATATTTGGTCCGGGTGTTAACCCGGGTTTTACACTAGTCTAGAATAATAAGTATAATAGTACAAATATTTACTTACTTATTAGTATTGAAAAAATATATAAATAGTATAAATTAATATTTTTTAGTAGAAAAATAATCATGTTAATTATATAATTTTAACAAATTGTGAATAAATTTTTAAATAATAAAAAAAATATTACTTCATGTACTTATACTAATATATATTATTGATTATTAAGTTATAATTAATTATTAACCTAATTTTTGGTAATTAAAATTTAAATAATCTAAATTATTAAATTCTATATATTTTGCACCTAACTAATTTTATTTTGTTATTGAAATTAAAAAAAGGATAGTTGTTAGTTAATTCTAAATTCAAATTTGGGTAAGAAAATAAAAAAAATTTAAATTTTATTTCACTAATCATAATTAATTTTAAAATAAGAAATTACTTTATACATCGGATAGTATGGGTATTTGTTATTTTTTAATGACAAATATTGTCAAATAAAATATTGTAAGAATTAAAAGAGAATGCATTTACCAATTTAAAAAATACTAATTTATTTTTCAATAAAATTAATTATATATTGAATAACAAAAATTGTTATTAATTTTTCTTCACACTAACTAATACTGGTAATGTTCTGGTAATATTACAAAAAAAATATTAATTAATCTAATAGTTTTTGTAAGGATACAAATCTATAAGTTTGAAAACTTGAAAATCATATGATAAAATATGATTGTTTTGACTTCAAAATTGAATACGATACTAATAAATAAAATTGTCCCAAGTAAATTTCAATATTGCTATTAATGAGAAATTGTTTTGCTTTAAAGACAAATACTATTTCTTGTTATGAATTTTCGAGAATTAATCCATCACGTATTGATGTTCTATTTATTAAGAGTCAACCGTTAGTTAATGAATTGCTACACACAAGATGGAATTTAAATCCCAAATACTTAAATAAATAAATAAGATGATGACTCAACTAACTCAAATTGATTAAAAAATATTAATTATTTTAAATATTTTTAAATTATAAAATATTTATAATAATTAACATACACTAGTTAATTAATTAATTGTGATAGTAAATAACTTAAAAAAAAAAGAAAGACCTTCCGGTAATTAAATAAATGCATAAGTCAATTAGTCATTGAGCTAGGAAAGAAAAACAAATAAGATTAGAAAGAATTAAAAAATTATAATTGTAATTATTAAATTTCTAAACACAGTACACTAAGCCTAGTTAAGACACCGCCACTGACAACCTATATAAGAAAGCAAAACTCTACTCAACTTCACTCTTGCACTTCCTACGTTAGTTGTGATTTCTCATAAGCGGTTTTGGTTCCTCTTAAATTTGATTTTCTGTAGTACTATGGTTCTTTATTTTCTCTTCTTCTTTTCCAATTGCTGGGTTCTTTCTTTCTTTGCTATAACTTTGAATAATGGAAACGGAGTAATGAGATCAAGGCTCTACTGTGGGTGAATTTCGGAGGCTCGATTCAACAAAATTTCTACGGTAAATGCGAGGGAAATTGTTGGTGCTTTTGCAAAATCTGATTGATTAGGGTTTTAAAGAATGCATGAATCAACAATGGCCAGTGAAGAAACTTTATTATCTGCACGTTTCGGTAATAGGGATGATTCCCCCTTTTTTTTGTTGGTTCTCTTTATAAAGATGTCTCCCCTCCTTCTCTTTTCCCTCCCCAAAAAATCTTTTGCATTTTGGTGTTTAACGTCGGAATCCATTATAAAGATGCCTTTTTTGTGCAAGGAAAGAAAAAAGGGTTTGCTTTTTTATTATGTTGTTACTTCTTGATTATCTTGGGAATGAATTGGTTTTGGCCAAGTTGGTTTTTCTGTGATTGAATTACGGACAATTGAGTTTTGCCATTTGATAGTTCTTGGATGCACTGTTTTCTCTCTTCTGGACTTTGAATTTATTTCAATTCTAGCTTGCATAATGTATGTTTGAGCCTTTTGGAAAAAGAATTTGTCGCAGAATGGTATATGATTGACTTTTACAGCATGACAAACTTAGTTGCAGAATTTTTTCAATTCTTTTGTGATGATCTTTTTTACTATGTGGATCATATAACATGTCCCTTGAAAAGTTGTGTAATGATTTGTTGATGATAAAATTGTGCGATAATGTCCACGATGCTTATGATCCTAGAAAACTGAAATGTGTGGTAGGGTAATATAGTTGGCTTTTTCTGTCCAATTATATTGAAATGTACGATATATCTGGCCCTATGAACTGTGATGAAGGATTTTAGTCCTTATGACCCGATAAAATCATTTTGATGAAGGATTTTAGTCCTTATGACGTGATAGAATTGGATAAGATGATATGCATGGCTCTACGAAATTGAATTGTGGCAAAGTATCTTAGTCCCTATGACTCAAGAAAATCGGATACAATAATTTGTGGTCTTATGAAATTGAATTGTGATGAAGGATCATAGTCCATATGACCCGAAAAACTCAGATATAATGATGCGTGGCCCTATGACATGGATTGTGGCAAAGGATCTTAGTCGCTATGATCCGACCCGAAAATATCGGATACAATGATGTGTGGCCCTATGAAATTGAATTGGGGTGAAGAATCTTAGTCCCTATAATCCGAGTATATTGGATATGATTGACCCTTATGTTGCAAAATGATGTTATTTGGCTATTTTTTTTACCCATGAATATTGAAGTTTGATAGTAAAGTTGACCCTATGACCGTAAAATTTGGCGAAGGGTTTCTGACTCCTAATGTGGTGAAGGATCTCTTGTCTCCAAAATACTGTTTTTTTTCCTCTGATGTTTCTTGTTCATGCTTTGAAATTTATCTGAACAGTGAACAGTAAAATCTGATTTTTTTTACTGCAAGTAGCTTTGCATAAGTTGCTCAAGCGTTGAAAGATGAGATAATTATTTTGTCGAAAATGTTAGACAAACAGAAAATAATTGAGTGACTGATATTTGTGTTTTACAAAATTTTGTGTGCAAATCATGGCTCTTATGGAATGTATTCATGTCCAGAAAGAAAAAGGTTTGCTTTTGATTATTGGTGTTATTTTTTTATTATCTTTGGGGATGAGTTAGTTTTGGAAAGGTTGGTTTTTCTTTATTTTCCCAACTATTTTTTCTGTTATTAAGGACAGTTGAGTTTTGCCATTTGATAGTTCTAGGGATGGACTGTTTTCTCTGTTATTTTTATGATTTGGATGCGACTCTGGACTTTGAATTTATTTTAATTCTACCTTGCACAATGTATGTTTGAGCGTTTGGGAAATGAATTTGTTGCAGAATGATATAGGATTGACTTTTACATCATGACAAACTTAGTTGCAGAGTTGTTCCAATTCTTTTGCGATGATTTTTATTACTATGTGAATCAAATAAGATGTCCCTTGAAAAAGTTGTGTAATGATTTGTTGATGGTAAAATTGTGTGATAATGTTGATGATGCTTATGATCCTAGAAAACTGAAATGTGTGGAAGGGTAATTTAGTTGGCTTTTTCTGTTTAATCATATTGAAAAGTAATGACATGTGACCCTATGATGAAGGATCTTAGTTCATATGACCCGATAAAATTGGAAACCCTGATATATGTGGCCCTGCGAGATTGGATTGTGACGAAGGATCTTAGTTCGTACATGATGTTATATGTGGCCTTGCGAAGCTGAATTGTGATGAAGGATCTTAATCCCTATGACCCGATAAAATCGGATACAATGATGCGTGGCCCTACGAAATGAAATTGTGATGAAGGGTCCCTATGACCCAAAAAAATCGGATATGATGAAGTTTGATGGTATATGTTATTTGGCTTGTTTGACCCATGAACATTGAAGTTTGATGGTTTAATTGACCTTATGACGTTGAAATATGGTGAAGGATCTTTTGGCCCCAATGTGGTTGAAATGCGGTGAGGGATCTCTTGGCTCCAAAATAGAGTTTTCTTTCTCTGATGTGTTCTTGTTTATGTTTTGAAATTTATTAGAATATTGAACCGTGAAATCTGGCTTCTCTCACTACAAGTAACTTTGCATATATAAGCAATAAGTTGCTCAAGAATTGAAAGATGTTATATATAAACAGAAAATAATTGAGTGATTGAATTCATTATCAATTTGTGATGGACTTTTACAGCATGGCAACTTAGTTGCAGAGTCATTTCAATTTTTTTGTGATGTTTTTTCTATTCACTTACTAGTACATCAAATTAAAATTTTGTTCGTTGAAAATAATTGTGCAATGATTTGTTTTGATGGTAAAATTGTGGGATCATGTTCATTATTCTTCTGAGCCTAGAAAATGAAATGTGTGGAAGAGTAATATATTTGTCCTATATGACTGCAAAATCAAATTGTGGCGATGTATGATATATCTGGTTTTTTCTATCCAACAATATTGAGATGTAATAATATATGTGGCCTTGTGAAATTGAATTGTGATGAAGGATATTAGTCCCTAAGAGTCTATAAAATTGGATATGATGGTATGCTTACACTTACATTGTGAAATGATGTCATCTGTTATTTTTTACTCTAGAATATTGAAGTTTGATGGTATAGTTGATGATATGAAGTTGAAATGGTGAAGGATCTCCTGGTTCCACAATAGAGTTTTCTTTCTCTAGTAGCACAATATGAAATTTATCAAATTTGGTTTTTCTCATGCTTGAAATTTATTCGCACTAGAATCTGGTTTTTCTCATGCAACATATATAGGCTGTTACTTGCTTCGAGAATTGAAAGATGTCATAGATATGAGTGATTGAATTCATTGTCAATTTGTGTTGCATAAAAAAAAGTATAGAACACATACTCTTTGAATTTGTCATTCTAATTCTCTATACTAATCTGTTATAACATGTATGCTAATCTATGTTAATAAGTCTCATTTTGAGATTCTTCATCAATCTCAACTCAAGGGAGATGAGAGTTGGTGGAATACATGTTCATTGCAAGGAATTGTGAGACTTTCCCTGGGATGATCATATCCACCTCCCATGAGATGATCATATCCAAACTCTTCCTCAACTTCACTCAAATCTTAGAATGAAAGCTTGGTTCAAATATGAAATGGGAATCACATAACACTTTTGATTATCTCCGACATACACTGCAAGATAACCCTTTGGGACTTGTACGGATTTTGAAATTGTTTGCTTAGCTGAGAATGATGCCTTTCCCCATTTTTCTTGCGTATGTAGGGAATGGAAAGAGCAAGGGAAAGCTCTAGTGCTTAAGAAGAAAGTGTTCAAGTATTGATCTTCAGATTGCCAGGGAATTGTGTTGTGTTTTTTCTGAAGCAAGAGAAATGATTGTTGAAGGGGGTAAAAGATGGGGTCATGCATATGAAATCACGTGATGCTGTAGTGCTTAAGAAGAAAGTGTTCAAGTATTGATCTTCAGATTGCCAGGGAATTGTGTTGTGTTTTTTCTGAAGCAAGAGAAATGATTGTTGAAGGGGGTAAAAGATGGGGTCATGCATATGAAATCACGTGATGCTGTTTTAGAGTCTCAAACAATGGCCAATAATAGATCATAGCCTCCTACATGATGCTATCAACTTATCAAGTATCAATCAAAACACGGAACTTTTCATCCAGAAGCTTCAATTCTTGTTATTCGCATTATTACTCTGCAGCTACGCCATCTTATAACGATGAGACACTTTTCTGTGGAGATTTTCTTATGTTCCGTTTTTGAAGTTTCTTCGACCCTGTCACCAAATTGAAAATTTTGTTATGTGAAAGTTCTCTGTTGTTGAAATTCAATCATTCATCTTATTATTTTCTTTCTTATACAATATGTGAAACACTTGGATTTTAATTTTATATATTGCTTGAAGAGGCTACTGAAACTTTTTTAATTTCATCATTGTAACGCGGGTTTAATCTATTTCCTCTCATATTGTATGCATGTTTGTTTATTCTGTTTGGTTAATTGTTTCTGGAACCCTAGAATTGCACACTCTTAGTTTATCAGTGTTCTAGCAATACAGTGGAAAGGAATTGAACTTCTAGATTATGACTTCTCTCACTCACTTATTGCAGCAGATACATTTTTCTATGCAGAAACTATAGTATGCAGAAATAATTTTAATTAGAAGCTACTCTATTTAGTTTTTCCAGAAAAGGTTAATTGATTTTTTTCTTTAATCTATACAATTATGTCAAAAATGATTTTTTCAGTGTGTATATATTACTGAATTTTTGTCAGAAAAAGCTAAAACAAACGCATCCTATATACATCTTTCATAATCCAGCTAACTTTCTTTATTAGTCAAATGAAGATCCTTATCTAGCTTGTGCAGCACCTGAGGTTTGTCATGGTGGTGCCCTTTCTCACGATTCCATCTACTATTGTTTGTGCTGCCTCATATTGTAATTGTTGCACTTAAAATTACTGTTAAGTTTCTATAAATTTTAGCTACGGATACCTTGAACATGTATAAAACTCTTTGATTTGTATTGTTTCATTGGGAAATCTGTTGACTAGGAATTTTAACTTACTTGATCATATATGCTTTAGCTGTTGTTAAGCAATATTTTTGGAATATCGTCTCTTGTGAACTCTTATATGGGGTGTAAGTTTCAACTGTGAATTGATGCTAATTTTAAGTTCATATTTATTTTAGAATGGTTATTTTAGGTATATGGGAACTGAATCAGTCCTTTTTTCCCTTTGTTTCCAGTTAAGCTAACTTGGAATAACTTGTTTATCAATCAGTCATTTTTTCCCTTTGTTTCCATTTTCTTATGAACACCCAAATATTTAACATGATATGATTTTCCTTGTTATAGACCATAGACCACTGTTACTCCTTTTTAAATATTTATAAATCTTCCTAATTATTGTGTCCTGTCATATGGATTTGGATTTTATCCTTGGGCGCTCAAACACCACAAAGTGCAATGTGACAGAAAGAGATAGTACGCTGAGCGAGTCTCTCATCACCTCCATATGGCCTAAGACTACAAATTCTCTCAAAGCCTCACTCCAGTTCCACTCCTTTTTTCTCTTTCCCCTTTCCTTCCAATCCTTGCTAATTCCTCCTTTAGACAATCTCAAACTGACCCCTTATCCTCACAGTTCAAAAGAGAGAGAGAAGAAATGCCTAGACTCAGCGCTCCTTCAGATTATTCTAAAGAGCCTCCTCGTCACCCTTGTCTATAAATATTTCATTTAAGTTTTGGAGATTATCATGCTTTCATTTTTTCCTTTTGACAGGAACCTTTCAATGTAGAGCCACCAAGTTCTGGATTGACATGCTCGTACGTTACTCCTTCAAATTTCTTTTACAAGAGGAACCATGGCCCAATTCCCATAGTTGAAGATATTGAAAAACACCAAGCTCTGCACGTCTGTGGTTTTTTTTTGTGTTTTTCGCTCGTTTCGTACGTGTCTGTGTATCTGTGTGTTTCTTTTGTTGTTTTTCACTGGTTTCACAGAGTGTGTTTTTCGCTTGTTTCGCATGTGATTGCGTGTGTTTTTTTTGTTTATCGCTCATTTCGCATGTGTGTCCCTATTATTCGCTCGTTTCGTACGTATTTGTATTTTTTGTTCGTTTCGCAAGAGTGTATTTTTTTGTGTTTTCCACTCGTTTCGCACGCGCGTGTTTTTCTGTGTTTTTCGCTCTTTTCGCACATGTACGTGTTCTTTGCTTGTTTCGCACGTGTTTTTTTTGTTTTTTCGTTCGCTTTGGGCGTGAGTGTTTTTCGCTCGTTTTGCACGCATGTTTTTTATTTTTTTTTTGTTTTTCGCTTATTTCGCACGTGTGTATGGTTTTTTTGTATTTTTTGTTCGTTTTGCATGCATGTATTTTTTATATTTTATTTGTGTTTTTCGCTTGTTTCGCACTTGTTCGTGTTTTTCGTTCGTTTTGCACGTGTGCGCTTTTTCCATCTTTCGCTAATTTCGCCCGTGCGCGTATTTTTTGCTCGTTTCACACTTGTGTGTTTGTTTTTTTAATTTATTTTTGTTTTTCGCTCGTTTCTCTCGTGTTTTTTTGCGTTTTTCGCTCATTTTGCAGGGGTGTTTGTTTTTCGCTCGTTTGGTAGTTGTGTTTGTTTTTTGCTCGTTTTGCATGTATGCGTGTATTTAGCTCATTTTTGCTCGTTTTGCGCATGCGTTTTTTCATTTTGTGTTTTTCGCTTGTTTTGCACGTGTGCATGTTTTTTACTCGTTTTCGCTCGTTTGGCACGGGGTGTGGTTCTTTTCTGTTTTTTGCTCGTTTTGCACATATGTATTTTTCGCTCGTTTCACACGTGTTTTTTTGTGATTTTTGCTCTTTAAGCATGTGTGCATGTTTTTCGTTCGTTTCGCACGTGTGTTTTTCACTTATTTTGTACGTGTGCGTTTTTTTTGTTTTTCGCTCATTTCGCCTGTGTGCATTTTTCGCTGATTTCATACTTGTGTTTTGTGTTTTTCATTGGTTTTGCACGTGTGCATATTTTTCACTCGTTCTGCACGTGTGTTTTTCGCTCTTTTTGCACGCGTGTGATTTTTTATGTGTTTTTTCTCGTTTTGCACTTGTGTGTTTTTTTGTTTTTCACTCGTTTTGTATGTATGTGTGTTTTTCGCTTATTTCGCACGTGTTTGTTTTTTGTCTTTTTCACTCGTTTTGTATGTGTTTTTTTTTGAATTTTTGTTCATTTCGCACTGTGTGCGTTTTTCGCTTGTGTCACACTTGTGTGTTTTTTATTTATTTTGTTTTTCGCTCGTTTTACACGTGTGTTTTTTTTGCGTTTTCTCGTTTCGCAGGTGTGTATTTTTCGCTTGTTTCGATCGTGTGTGTTTTATTTTTTTATTTTGTGTTTTCGCTCGTTTTGCACGTTTGCGTGTTTTTCGTTCATTTCGCAAGTGTTTGTTTTTTACTCGTTTTGCACGTGTGTGTGTGTTTGTGTTTTGCTTGTTTCACACGTGTGTGTTTTTTCTTTTGGGTTTTTAGCTTGTTTTGCACATATGTGTGTTTTTTGCTCATTTCGCACGGGGGTGGTTATTTTATGTTTTTCGCTCGGTTCGCACATGCATGTGTGTGTGTGTGTTTCTTTTGTTGTTTTTTGCTTGTTTCGCATGTGTTTGTGTGTGTTTTTCGCTCGTTTCGTACGTATTTGTGTTTTTTCGCTCGTTTTGCACGTGTGAATTTTTCATCTGTTTTTCGCTCATTTTGCACGTGTGTGTTTTGCTTTGTGTTTTTTGCTCTTTTCGCACATATGTGTTTTTCGCTCGTTTCACACGCGCGTGTTTTTCGTTTGTTTCGAACGTGTGCATGTTTTTCGCTTGTTTCGCATTGCGTGTTTTTCGCTTGTTTCGCATGTGTTTTTGTCTTTTTTTATGTTTTTCGCTCATTTCGAACGTGTGCGTGTTATTCGCTTGTTTCATACGTATTTGTATTTTTTTCTCGTTTTTTTTCTCGTTTCGCACGAGTGTGTGTATTTTTTCTGTTTTTTTTCTTTTCGCTCGTGTGCGTGTTTTTCGCTCGTTTCGCTCGTGTGTGTTTTCCGCTCGTTTCGCATGTGTGCGTGTTTTTTATTTTTTTTTATTTTTTTTATGTTTTTTGTGTATTTTCCCCTCGTTTCGCACGTGTGTGTTTTTCGCTCGTTTCGCATGTGTGCGTGTTTTTTATTTTGTTTGTGATTTTCGCTCGTTCCGCACGTATGTGTGTTTTTTGTGATTTTCGCTCGTTTCACACGTGTGAACTTTTTTGCTGATTTCGCACGTGTATGTTTTTTGTGATTTTTGCTCTTTTCGCACAAGTGCGTGTTTTTTGGTCGTTTCGTACGTGCGTTTTTTTGTGTTTTTCGCTCATTTCACCAATGTGCGTTTTTCGCTCGTTTCGCACTTGTGTGTTATTTATTTATTTTTTTGTTTTTCTCTCGTTTCACGTGTATTTTTTATTTTTTTCGCTCGTTTTGCACGTGTTTTTTTGTATTTTTCGCTTAATTTGCACGCGTGTTTTTTCATTTTTGTGTTTTTCGGTAGTTTCGCACGTGTGCGTGTTTTTTGCTCGTTTCGCATGTGACGTGTTTTTCGGTTGTTTCGCACGTGTGCGTGTTTTTCTTTCTTTTCACACGTGTGTGTGTTTTTCGCTTGTTTCGCATGGGGGGTGTGGTTTTTGTGTTTTTCGTTTGTTTTGCACGTGTGTGTGTGTTTGTATTTTTCGCTCGTTTCGCACGTGTCTTTTTCGTTCGTTTCGCACAGTTGGGTATTTTTCGCTCGTTTCGCACGTGTATCTGTTTTTCGTTTGTTTCGCACGTGTGTGTTTTTTATGTTATTTGCTCTTTTCACACGTGTGTTTTTCGCTTCTTTCTCACGTGTGTGTCTGTGTGTGTCTGTCGCTCGTTACGCACGTATGTTTTTTTATTCGCACGGGGTGTGTGGTTTTTGTGTTTTTCGTTTGTTTTGCACATGTGTGTGTGTTTGTATTTTTCGCTCGTTTCGCACGTGTCTTTTTCGTTTGTTTCGCACAGTTGGGTATTTTTCGCTCGTTTCGTACGTGTATCTGTTTTTCGTTTGTTTCGCACATGTGTGCTTTTTATGTTATTTGCTCTTTTCACACGTGTGTTTTTCGCTTGTTTCTCACGTGTGTGTCTGTGTGTGTTTGTCGCTCGTTACGCACGTGTGTTTTTTTATTTTTTTTATTTTTTCTGTTTTTCGCTCATTTCGCACATTTGCATGTTTTTCGCTCGTTTCGCACGTGTGTGTGTTTATCGGTCGTTTCGCATGTGTGTTTTTTTATTTATTTTTTTGTTTTTCCTCGTTCCGCATGTGTGTTTGTTTTTTTGTGTTTTTCGCTCGTTTTGCACGTGTGTTGTTTTTTTGTATTTTTCGTTCATTTCGCACGTTTGTGTGTATGTGTGTGTGTGTTTTCGTGTTTTTCGCTCATTTTGCACGTATGCGTGTTTTTCACCAGTTTTCGCGCATGTGTGTTTTTCGATTGTTTTGCACGTGTGTGATTGTTTTTTTTTTGTTTTTTTGCTGGTTTCATATGTGTGTGTGTTTTTCGCTTGTTTCGCACATATGCGTGTTTTTCGTTTGTTTCGCACGTATGTGTGTTTATTGCTCGTTTTGCAGGTGTGTATGTTTTTCGCTCGTTTCGCACGTGTGTGTTTTTTTTGTTTTTCGCTCATTTCGCATGTGCGTTTGTTTTTCGCTTGTTTTGCACGTATGTGTATGTGTTTTTTCTTTTGGGTTTTTCACTCGTTTCGCACGGGGTTTGTGTTTTTTTGCTCGTTTTGCACGTGTGTGTATTTTTCGCTGGTTTTACATGTGTATGTTTTTTTGTGATTTTTGCTCTTTTCGCACATGTGCGTGTTTTTCGTTCGTTTCGCACGTGTGTTTATTTCTTGTTTCGTACGTGTGTTTTTTTGTGTTTTTCGCTCATTTCACCCATGTGCGTTTTTCACTCGTTTCGCACTTGTGTGTTTGTTTTTATTTAATTTTTTGTGTTTTTCGCTCGTTTCACATGTGTGCGTATTTTTTGTTTTTCGCTCATTTTGCACGTGTGTGTTTTTTGCTCGTTTCGCACGTATGTGTTTTTTTCGCTAATTTCGCACGTGCATGTGGTTTTTTTGTGTTTTTCGCTCGTTTCGCACGTGTATGTGTGTGTCTGTGTGTTTCTTTTGTTGTTTTTTTGCTAGTTTCACATCGTGTGTTTTTCGCTTGTTTCGCATGTGTTTGTGTGTGTTTGTTTATGTTTTTCGCTCGTTTCGCAAGTGTGTATATTTTTCACTTGTTTCGCACGCGTGTGTTTTTCATTGTTTTTCTCTCTTTTTGCACGGCTGTGTATTTTTCGATCATTTTTGTACGTATTTGTATTTTTCGTCCGTTTCGCACGAGTGTAGTGTGTTTTTCTGTGTTTTTCACTCGTTTCGCACGTGTGTCTGTGTTTTTCTTTGTGTTTTTAGTTCTTTTCGCACGTGTGCGTATTTTTCGTTCGTTTTGCACGTGTGTGTTTTTTTATTTTTTTGTATATTTTTCCCTCGTTTCGCACGTGTGTGTTTTTCGCTCATTTTGCATGTATGTGTGTTTTTTTATTTTGTCTGTGTTTTTCGCTCCTTTCGTACGTATGTGTGTTTTTTTGTGTTTTTCGCTTGTTTCACACGTGTGTCTATTTTTTTGTGTTTTTTGTTCGTTTCGCACATCTGCGTGTTCCTCGCTCGTTTCGCATGTGTGCATGTTGTGTTTCTTGCTCGTTTCGCATGTGTGCGTGTTTTTGCTCGTTTCGCACGGGATGTGTGATTTTTTTGTGTTTTTCGTTTGTTCTGCACATGTGTGCGTGTTTTTTTGTGTTTTTCACTTGTTTTGCACGTGTATTTTTCGCTCGTTTCGCATGTGTGTCCGTGTTTTTCGCTCGTTTTGTATGTGTTTGTTTTTCACTCGTTTTGCACGTGTGCGTATTTTTCTTGTATTTTTCGCTCGTTTCGCACGCGTGTGTATTTTTCTTTGTTTTTTGCACGGCTGCGTGTTTTTCGCTCGTTTTGCACGTGTATGTGTGTATTTTTATGTTTTTTTGCTCGTTTCGAACGTGTGCGTGTTATTCGCTCGTTTTGTACGTATTTGTATTTTTCGCCCGTTTCGCACGAGTGTGTGTATTTTTCTATGTTTTTCACTCGTTTTGCACACGCGTGTGTTTTTTTCGTTCTTTACGCACGTGTGCGTGTTTTTCGCTCGTTTCGCACGTGTGTACTTTTTCCCTCGTTTCAGTCGTTTTGCATGTTTGTGTGTCTGTGTGCTTTTTTATTTTGTTTGTATTTTTTGCTCGTTTCGCACGTATGTGTGTTTTTTTGTGTTTTTCGCTCGTTTCACATGTGTGTATTTTTGTTTGTGTTCTCTCGCTCGTTTCGCACGTGTGCATGTTTTGTTTCTCGCTCGTTTCGCACGTGTACATGTTTTTGCTCGTTTCGCACGGGGTGTGTGGTTTTTTTGTGTTTTTCGTTTGTTTTGCACATGTGTGTTTTTTTGTGTTTTTCGCTTGTTTCGCATGTGTTTGTTTTTAGGTAGTTTTGCTTGTGTGTTTTTCGCCTGTTTCGCACTTGTGTGTTTTTCGCTCGGTTTGCATGTGTGTGTATGTGTGTTTTGTGTTTTTCGCTCGTTTTGCACAGATGCGTATTTTTCGCTCGTTTCGCACGTGCATTTATTTTTCGCTCGTTTCACACGTGTGTGTTTTTTTGTTATTTGCTCTTTTCACAAGTGTGCGTGTTTTTTGCTCATTTCGCACGTTTGTGTTTTTTTCGCTTGTTTCTCACGTGTGTGTGTTTTTCAATCGTTTCGTATGTGTGTGTGTTTTTTTTTGTTTTTCGGTCGTTTCACATGCGTGTTTTTTTATTTATTTTTTGTTGTTTTTCACTCGTTCCGCGTGTGTGTTTTTTTGTTTTTTCACCATTTTCGCACGTGTGTTTGTTGTTTTTTTGTGTTTTTCGCTAGTTTCGCACGTGTGCGGGTTTTTCGCTCGTTTTGCATGTGAGCATGTTTTTCGTTCGTTCTGCACGTGTACGTGTTTTTCGTTCTTTTCACACGTGTGCGTGTTTTTCGCTCGTTTCGCATGGGGTTTGTTGTTTTTTGTGTTTTTCGTTTGTTCTGCACATGTGTGTTTTTTCTGTGTTTTTTGCTCGTTTTGCACGAATTTGTTTTTCGATTGTTTTGCATGTGTGTATATGTGTTTTGTGTTTTTCGCTCGTTTCCGCACGTGTGTTTTTCGTTCATTTTGATCAAGTGTGTTTTTCGCTCATTTCGCACATGTGCATATTTTTCGCTTGTTTTGCACGTGTATCTGTTTTTTGCTCGTTTCGCACGTGTGTGTTTTTTTTATGTTATTTGCTCTTTTCACACGTGTGCGTGTTTTTTACCCGTTTCACACGTCTATGTGTTTTTCGCTTGTTTCTCACGTGTGTGTGTTTGTCGCTCGTTTTGCACGTGTGTGTTTTTTATTTTATTTTTTTCTATTTTTTGCTCATTTCGCACATTTGCGTGTTTTTCGCTCGTTTTGCACGCGTGTGTGTTTATCGCTCGTTTCGCATGTGTGTGTGTTTTTCAATCGTTTCGCACGTGTGTGTTTTTTTGTTTTTCGGTCGTTTCGCATGTGTGTTTTTTTATTTATTTATTTTTGTTTTTCACTGGTTCCGCATGTGTGTTTGTTTTTTTTGTGTTTTTCGCTCGTTTCGCACGTGTGTGTGTTTTATTTCGTGTTTTTCGCTCATTATGCACGTATGCGTGTTTTTCGCCAGTTTTCGCGCATGTGTGTGTTTTTCGATCATTTCGCACGTGTGTGATTGTTTTTTTTTTATATTTTTGTGTTTTTTGCTTGTTTTACATGTGTGTTTTTCGCTTGTTTCGCACATATGCGTGTTTTTGGCTTGTTTTGCATGTATGTGTGTTTATTGCTCGTTTTGCAGGTGTGTATGTTTTTCGCTTGTTTCGTACGTGTTTTTTTTGTATTTTTCGCTCATTTCGCACGTCTGTTTGTTTTTCGCTCGTTTTGCACGTATGTGTATGTTTTTTTCTTCTCGTTTTTTCACTCATTTCGCACGGGAGTATGTGTTTTTTTCGCTCGTTTTGCACGTGCGTATTTTTCGCCCTTTTCGCACGTGTATGTTTTTTGTCATTTTTGCTCTTTTTGCACGTGTGCGTGTTTTTTGTTCGTTTCGCATGTGTGTTTTTTTATTGTTTCGTACGTGTGTTTTTTTTGTGTTTTTCGCTCATTTCGCCCATGTGCGTTTTTCGCTCGTTTCGCACTTGTGTGGTTTTTTTTATTTACTTTTTTGTGTTTTTCGCTCGTTTCACACATGTGTGTGTATTTTTTTGTTTTTCGCTCATTTCGCACATTTGTGTTTTTTGCTCGTTTCGCACGTGTGTTTTTTTAATTTTTTGTGTTTTTCGATCATTTTTACACGTGTGTTCTTTGTGTGTTTTTCGCTTGTTTCGCACGTGTGCGTGTTTTTCACTCATTTCGCACATGTGTTTGTGTTTTTTGCACCTTTCGCACGCGTGTGTGTTTTTTATTTTTGTGTTTTTTGCTCGTTTCGCACATGTGCATGTGTTTCTCTCGTTTTGCACGTGAGCGTATTTTTCGTTCGTTTCGCATGTGTGCGTGTTTTTGCTCATTTTACACGGGGTGTGTGGTTTTTTTGGTTTTTTCACTCGTTTCGCACGTATGTGTGTTTTTCGCTCATTTTACACGTGCATGTGGTTTTTTTGTGTTTTTCGCTCGTTTCGTACGTATGTGTATTTTTCGCTCATTTCGCACGCGTATGTGTTTTTTTGTTTTTCGCTCGTTTCGCACGTGTATGTGTGTGTCTGTGTGTTTCTTTTGTTGTTTTTTCGCTAGTTTCACATTATGTGTTTTTCGCTCATTTCGCACGCGTATGTGTTTTTTTTGTTTTTCGCTCGTTTCGCACGTGGATGTGTGTGTCTGTGCGTTTCTTTTGTTGTTTTTTCGCAAGTTTCACATTATGTGTTTTTCGCTTGTTTCGCTTGTGTTTGTTTATATTTTTCGCACGTGTGTGTATTTTTCTTGTATTTTTTGCTTGATTCGCAAGCGCGTGTGTTTTTCTTTTTTTTTCGCTCGTTTCGCACGCGTATGTGTGTGTTGTTTTGTGTTTTTCGCTCATTTTGAATGTGTGTGTGTTATTCGCTCGCATCGTACTTATTTGTATCTTTCGCTCGTTTCGCACGTGTGTGTTTTTTTATTTTTTTGCTCTTTTCACACTTGTGCGTGTTTTTTGCTCGTTTCGCACGTTTGTGTGTTTTTCGCTTGTTTCTCACGTACGCGCGCGCGCGCGCGCGCGTGTGTGTGTGTGTGTGTGTGTGTGTGTGTTTGTTGCTCGTTTCACACATGTGTGTGTTTTTTTATTTTTTTTTGTTTTTCGCTCATTTAGCACATTTGCATGTTTTTCGCTCGTTTCGCACGCATGTGTATTTATTGCTCGTTTCGCACGTATGTGTATTTATCGCTCGTTTCGCATGTGTGTGTGTTTTTCGATCGTTTCGCACGTGTGTGTTTTTTTTGTTTTTCAGTCGTTTCGCATGTGTGTGTTTTTATTTATTTTTTTGTTTTTCACTCGTTCCGCATGTGTGTGTGTTATTTTTATGTTTTTCACTCGTTTCGCACATGTGTTTTTTTTTGTTTTTCGCTCATTTCGCACGTGTGTGTGTGTGTGTTTTTTTCAATTTTTTGCTCCTTTTGCACATATGCGTGTTTTTTGCCAGTTTTCGAGCATGTGTGTGTTTTTCGATCGTTTCGCACGTGTGTGATTGTTTTTTTTATTTTTTTGTGTTTGTGCTGGTTTCACATGTGTGCGTGTTTTTCGCTTGTTTTGCACATATACGTGTTTTTCGCTTGTTTCGCACGTATGTGTGTTTATTGCTCGTTTTGCAGGTGTGTATGTTTTTCGCTCGGTTAGCATGTGTGTGTGTTTTTTTTTGTGTTTTTCCTTCATTTCGCACATGTGTTTGTTTTTCACTCGTTTCGCACGGGGTCTGTGTTTTTTTTTGCTCGTGTTGCACATGTGTGTATTTTTTGCTTGTTTCGCACGTGTATGTTTTTTTTGTGAATTTTCCTCTTTTCGCACGTGTCTGTGTTTTTCGTTTGTTATGCACGTGTGTGTTTTTTGCTTGTTTCGTACGTGTCTTTTTTTTGTATTTTTTGCTCATTTCGCCCATGTGCGTTTTTCGCTCGTTTCGCACTTCTTTGTTTGTTTTTTATTTAATTATTTTTGTTTTTCGCTCGTTTCACACATGTGTACGTATTTTTTTATGTTTTTTGTTCATTTCGCACGTGTGTGTGGTTTTTTAATTTTTTTGTGTTTTTCGATCGTTTCACACGTGTGTTTTTTTGTGTGTTTTTTGCTTGTTTCGCACGTGTGCATGTTTTTTACTCGTTTCGCACATGTGTGTGTGTTTTGCTCCTTTCGCACGCGTGTGTTTTTTCATTTTTGTGTTTTTTGCTCGTTTCGCACCTGTGCGTGTTTTTCGCTCGTTTCGCACTTGAGCGTGTTTTTCGTTCATTTCGCACGTATGCGTGTTTTTGCTCATTTCGCACGGAGTGTGTGGTTTTTTTGGTTTTATCGCTCGTTTCGCACGTATGTGTATTTTTTGCTCATTACGAACGTGTATGTGGTTTTTTTTTGTATTTTTCGCTCGTTTCGCACGTGTATGTGTGTGTCTGTGTGTTTCTTTTGCTGTTTTTCGCTTGTTTCACATTATGTGTTTTTCGCTTGTTTCGCATGTGCTTATTTATGTTTTTCGCTCATTTCGCACGTGTGTGTATTTTTCTTGTATTTTTCGTTTGTTTTGCACGCGTGTGTGTTTTTCTTTGTTTTTTACTCTTTTCATACGGCTGTGTCTTTTTCGCTCGTTTCGCACGCATATGTGTGGGTTTTTTGTGTTTTTCGCTCGTTTCATACGTATTTGTATTTTTTGCTCGTTTCGCACGAGTGTGTATTTTTTCTGTGTTTTTCACTCGTTTCGCACGCGTGTGTGTTTTTCTGTGTTTTTCGTTCTTTTCGCACGTGTGCGTGTTTTGTGCTCGTTTTGCACGTGTGTATTTTTCGCTCATTTCGCACGTGTGCGTGTTTTTTATTTTTTTACGTTTTTTGTTGTATTTTTCCCTCGTTTCGCACGTGTGGGTGTTTTTCACTTGTTTTGCATGTGTGTGTGTCTTTTTTTGTTTGTGTTTTTCGCTCGATCCGCGCGTATGTGTGTTTTTTTCTGTTTTTCGCTCGTCCACACGTGTGTGAATTTTTTTGGTCGTTCCGCACGTGTATGTTTTTTTTTGTGATTTTTGCTCCTTTGCACGTGTGCGTGTTTTTCGTTTGTTTTGCACGTGTGTGTTTTTTTGTGTTTTTCGCTCATTTCACCGTGAGTTTTTCGCTCATTTCACACTTGTGTGTCTATTTTTTATTCATTTTTTGTGTTTTTCGCTCTTTTCACACATGTGTGCGTATTTTTTTATATTTTTTGCTCGTTTCGCACGTGTGTGTTTTTTTATGTATTTTTTGCTTATTTCGCATGTGTAAGTGTTTTTCACTCGTTTCGCACATGTGTGTGTGTTTTTTGCTCCTTTCGCACGCGTGTGTGTTTTTTCATTTTTGCGTTTTTCGCTAGTTTCGCACGTGTGCATGTTTTTCGCTCGTTTCGCACGTGAGTGTGTTTTTCGTTCATTTCGCACGTGTGCGTGTCTTTCGTTCTTTTTGCACGTGTGCGTATTTTTTGCTCTTTTCGCACGAGGGGTGTGGTTTTTGAGTTTTTTGATTGTTCTGCACATGTGTGTGTTTTTTTGTGTTTTTCGCATCTTTCGCACGTGTTTGTTTTTCGCTCGTTTTGTCTGTGTGTATGTTTGTTTTCTGTTTTTCGCTCGTTTTGCACGTGTCTTTTTCGTTCATTTTGCTCGTGTGTGTTTTTCGCTCGTTTCGCACATGTGCGTATTTTTCGCTCGTTTCACACGTGTATCGGTTTTTTGCTCTTTTCACATGTGTGCGTGTTTTTTACTCGTTTCGTACGTCTGTGTGTTTCTCGCTTGTTTCTCACGTGTGTGTGTGTGTGTGTTTGTCGCTCGTTATGCACGTGTGTATGTTTTTTTTATTTTTTTATTTTTCTGTTTTTCACTCATTTCGCACATTTGCGTGTTTTTCGCTCGTTTCGCACGTGTGTGTTTATCGCTCGTTTCACATGTGTGTGTGTTTTTCGATCGTTTCGCACGTGTGTGTTTTTTGTTTTTCGGTCGTTTCGCATGTGTGTTTTTTTATTTATTTTTTATTTTTCACTCGTTCCGCATGTGTGTTTGTTTTTTTTGTGTTTTTCACTTGTTTCGCACGTGTGTATTGTTTTTTTTTGTTTTTCGCTCGTCTCGCACGTTTGTGTATTTTTTTCGTGTTTTTCGCCAGTTTTCGCGCATGTGTGTTTTAAGATCATTTCGCACGTGTGTGATTGTTTTTTAAATTTTTTTGTGTTTTTTGCTGGTTTCACATGTGTGTGTTTTTCGCTTGTTTCGCACGTGAGCGTATTTTTCGTTCGTTTCGCATGTGTGCGTGTTTTTTGCTCATTTCACAAGGAGTGTGTGGTTTTTTTTATCTTTTTTCACTCGTTTCGCACATATGTGTGTTTTTCGCTCATTTTGCACGTGTATGTAGTTTTTTTTGTGTTTTTCGCTCGTTTCGCACGTTTATGTGTGTCTGTGTCTTTCTTTTGTTGTTTTTTGCTAGTTTCATATTGTGTTTTTCTCGCTTGTTTCGCATGTGTTTGTGTGTGTTTGTTTATGTTTTTCGATCGTTTGGCAAGTGTGTGTATTTTTTGCTTGTTTCGCACGCCTGTGTGTTTTTCTTTGTTTTTCGCTCTTTACGCACGGTGGTGTATTTTTCGCTCGTTTCGCACGCGTATGTGTGTGTTTTGTGTTTTTTCGCTCATTTTGAACGTGTGCGTGTTATTCCTTCGTTTCGTACGTATTTGTATTTTTCGCTCGTTTCGCATGCGCGTGTGTGTTTTTCTGTGTGTTTTTCGCTCGTTTCGCACGTGTGTGTGTGTGTGTTTTTTTCGTGTTTTTCACTCATTTTGCACGTATGCGTGTTTTTCTCCAGTTTTCGCGCATGTGTGTGTTTGTCGATCGTTTCGCACGTGTGTGATTTTTTTATTCTTTTGTTATTTTGCTGGTTTCACATGTGTGTGTATTTTTCACTTGTTTCGCATATATGTGTGTTTTTCGTTTGTTTCGCACGTATTTGTGTTTATTGCTTGTTTTGCAGGTGTGTATGTTTTTCGCTAGTTTCGCTCGTGTGTGTTTTTTTGTGTTTTTCGCTCATTTCGCACGTGTGTTTGTTTTTCGCTCGTTTTACACGTATGTGTATGTGTTTTTACTTTTGGGTTTTTCACTCATTTCGCACGGAGGTCTGTGTTTTTTTCTTGTTTTTTTCGCTCGTTTTGCACGTGTGTGTTTTTTTTATTTTTCGCTCGTTTTGAACGTGTGCGTGTTTTTCGCTCATTTCATACGTATTTCTATTTTTTGCTCGTTTCGCTCGAGTGTGTGTATTTTTTGTGTTTTTCACCCGTTTTGCACGTGCATGTGTGTTTTTCTTTGTGTTTTTCGTTCTTTTCGCACGTGTGTTTTTTATTTTTTGTTATGTTTTTCTTTTGTATTTTTTCCTCATTTCGCACGTGTGTGTTTTTTACTTGTGTTTGCATGTGTGTGTGTGTTTTTTTGTTTTTATTTGTGTTTTTCGCTCGTATCGCACGTATGTGTATTTTTTTGTGTTTTTCGCTCGTTTCACACGTGTGTGTATTTTTTTTGCATTTTTTGCTCGTTTCGCATGTCTGCGTGTTTCTCGCTCGTTTCGCACATGTGCATGTTTTTGCTCGTTTTGCACGGGGTGTGTGTTTTTTTGTGTTTTTCGCTCGTCTTGCACTTGTTTGTTTTTCGCTTGTTTCGCACGTGTGTGTATTTTTCGCTCATTTTGCTCTTGTGTGTTTTTCGCTCGTTTCGCATGTGTGTATATATGTGTTTTATGTTTTTTGCACGTTTCGCACGTGTCTTTTTTTTGTTTTGCTCGTGTGTGTGTTTTTCACTCGTTTCGCACAGGTGCGTATTTTTCGCTTGTTTCGATCGTGTATCTATTTTTTGCTCGTTTCACACGTGTGTGTTTTTCTATGTTATTTGCACTTTTAGCACGTGTGCGTCTTTTTCACTCGTTTCGCACATCTATGTGTTTTTCGCTTTTTTCTCACGTGTGTGTGTGTGTGTGTGTGTGTGTGTGTGTTTGTCGTTCGTTTCGCACATGTGTGTTTTTTTATTTTTGATTTTTTTGTGTTTTTAGCTCATTTCGCACATTTGCGTGTTTTTCGCTCATTTCGCACGTGTGGGTTTATCGCTCGTTTCACATGTGTCTGTGTTTTTCGATCATTTCGCACGTGTGTGTTTTTTTCGGTCATTTCGCATGTGTTTTATTTATTTATTTTTTCACTCATTCCACATGTGTGTGTGTTTTTTTGTGTTTTTCACCATTTTTGCACATGTGTGTGTTGTTTTTTGTGTGTTTTTCGCTCGTTTCGCACGTGTGTGTGCGTGTTTTTTTCGTGTTTTTCACTCATTTTGCACGTATGCATGTTTTTCGCCAGTTGTCGCGCATGTGTGTTTGTTTTTTTTTATTTTTTGTTTTTTTGCTGGTCTCACACGTGTGTGTATTTTTCGCTTGTTTCGCACATATGCGTATTTTTCGCTTGTTTTGCACGTGTGTTTTTTTGTGTTTTTTGCTCGTTTCGCATGTGGGTATGTCTTTTTTTTTGCTGGTTTCGCACGTGAGTGGGTTTTTAACCCGTTTCACCCGTGTGTGTGTGTGTGTTATTCGCTCGTTTCGCACAGGTGCGTATTTTTTGTTCGTTTCGCATAGGTGCGTATTTTTCGCTCATTTCGCACGTGTCTGTTTTTTCGCTTGTTTCGCACGTGTGTTATTTTTGTGTTTTTTGCTCTTTCCGCACGTGTGCGTGTTTTTCGCTCGTTTTGTAGGTGTGTGTGTATTTTTCGCTCGTTTCGAATATGTGTGTGTGAGTGGGTTTTTAGCTTGTTTCGCACGTATGCGTGTTTTTTGCTCATTTCGCACGTGTGTGTGGTTTTTTTTGTGTTTTTCGCTCGGTTCACACATGCATGTGTGTGTCTGTGTTTCTTTTGTTGTTTTTCGCTAGTTTTGGTGTGTTTTCCGCTTGTTTCGCATGTGTTTTTGTGTGTGTTTCGCTCATTTCGTTTGTGTGTGCGTCTTTTTCGCTCGTTTCGTACGTATTTGTGTTTTTTTGCTTGTTTCGCACGTGTGAATTTTTCATGTATTTTTCGCTCATTTCGCACGCGTGTGTGTTTTGCTTTGTGTTTTTAGCTCTTTTCGCACAAATGTGTGTTTTTCGCTCGTTTCATACGCGCGTGTGTTTTTTGTGTTTCGAACGTGTGCGTGTTTTTTGCTAGTTTCGCATTGCGTGTTTTTCACTTGTTTCGCATGTGTTTGTGTCTTTTTTTATGTTTTTCAGTCGTTTTGCATGTGTGTGCGTATTTTTCGCTCGTTTCGTACGTATTTGTGTTTTTCGCTCTTTTCACGCGTATGCGTGTTTTTTGCTCGTTTTGCACGTGTATGTGTGTGTTTTTTTTGTTTTTCCCTCGTTTCGATCGTGTCCGTGTTTTTCGCTCGTTTCGTACGTATTTGTATTTTTCGCTCGTTTCGTACGATTGTGTGTTTTTCTATTTTTTTCGTTCTTTTCGCACATGTGCATGTTTCTCGCTCGTTTCGCACTTGTGTATTTTTCGCTCGTTTTGCATGTGTATGTGTTTTTTTATTTTATTTGTGTTTTTCGCTCGTTTCACACGTATGTGTGTTTTTCGCTCATTTCTCACGTGCGTGTGTTTTTCGCTTGTTTTGCACATGTGTGTGTTTTTCACTCCTTTCGTACGTGTGTGGGTTTTTCCCTTATTTCGCGCGCGGGTATGTGTTTTTCCATTTTTGTGTTTTTCGCTTGTTTCGCACGTGTGTTTTTCGCTCGTTTCACATGTTTGTGTTTTTATATTTTTTTGTGTTTTTATATCGTTTTTCACGTGTGTGTTTTTTCTCTGTGTTTTTCACTGGTTTCGCACGTGTGCATGTTTTTCACTCATTTCGCACGTGTGTGTGTTTTTCGCACCTTTCACACGCGTGTGTTTTTTCATTTTTATGTTTTTCGCTCGTTTCGCACGTGTGCGTATTTTTTGCTCGTTTCACACGTGTGCGCGTCTTTCGCTCGTTTCGTACGTGTGCGTGTTTTTACTTATTTCACACGGGGGTGTGGTTTTTTTGTGTTTTCCGCTCGTTTCGAATGTGTGTGTGTTTTTCGCTCATTTTGCACTTGTGTGTCGTCTTTTTTTGTGTTCTTTGCTCGTTTCGCACGTGTATGTGTGGGTCTATGTGTTTTTTTTTGTTGTTTTTTTGCTAGTTTCACATTGCGTGTTTTTCGCTTGTTTCGTATGTGTTTGTGTGTTGTTTTTTATATTTTTCGGTCGTTTCACATGTGTGTCCGTGTTTTTCGCTCTTTTCCTATGTATTTGTGTTTTTCGCTCGTTTCGCACGTGTGCGTATTTTTCTTGTATTTTTCGCTCGTTTCGTATTCATGTGTGTGTTTTTCGCTCCTTTCGCACACATGTGTGTGTGTTTTTTGCTCGTTTTTCGTTCGTTTCGCACATGTGTGATTGTTTTTTTATTTTTTGTGTTTTTGTTGGTTTCACATGTGTGTGTTTTTCGCTTGTTTCGCACAAATGCGTGTTTTTCGCTCTTTTCGCACGGTTGTGTGTTTTTCGCTCGTTTCGCTCGCGTATGTGTGTGTTTTTTTGTGTTTTTCGCTCATTTTGAACGTGTGCGTGTTATTCGCTTGTTTCATACGTATTTGTATCTTTTGCTTGTTTCGCACGAGTGTGTGTATTTTTCTGTGTTTTTCACTCGTTTCGCACGCGTGTGTGTTTTTCTTTGTATTTTTTGTTCTTTTCGCACGTGTGCGTGTTTTTCGCTCGTTTCGCTCGTGTGTATTTTTTGCTCATTTCGCACGTGTGCGTGTTTTTTATTTTTTATGTTTTTTTTTTGTGTATTGTTTTCTCGTTTCGCACGTGTGTGTTTTTCGCTCGTTTTTCATGTGTGTTTTTTTTTTATTATGTTTGTGTTTTTCTCTCGTTCCGCACGTATGTGTTTTTTTTTGTGTTTTTCGCTCGTTTCACACGTGTGTGAATTTTTTTTGCTGATTTCGCACGTGTATGTTTTTTGTGATTTTTGCTCTTTTCGCACATGTGCGTATTTTTCGTTCGTTTCGTACGTGTGTGTTTTTTTGTGTTTTTCGCTCATTTCACCAATGTGCGTTTTTCGCTCGTTTCGCACTTGTGTGTTTGTTTTTTATTTATTTTTTGTGTTTTTCGCTCGTTTCACACATATGTGGGTATTTTTTTATATTTTTCGCTTATTTCGCACGTGTGCGTGTTTTTCACTCGTTTCGCACATGTGTGTGTGTATGTGCATGTGTGCATGTGTATTTTTTCATTTTTGTGTTTTTCGATAGTTTTGCACGTGTGCGTGTTTTTTGCTCGTTTCGCATGTGAGCGTGTTTTTCGTTTGTTTCGCACGTGTTCGTGTTTTTTGTTCTTTTCACACGTGTGCTTGTTTTTCGCTCGTTTCGCATGGGGGTGTGGTTTTTGTGTTTTTCGTTTGTTCTGCACTTGTGTGTGTTTTTGTGTTTTTCACTCGTTTCGCACGTGTCTTTTTTGTTCATTTTGCTCGTGTGTGTTTTTTGTTCGTTTCGCACAGGTGGGTATTTTTCACTCGTTTCGAATGTGTATCTATTTTTCGTTTGTTTCGCACGTGTGTGTTTTTTTATGTTATTTGCTCTTTTCACACGTGTGTTTTTCGCTTCTTTCTCTCGGGTGTGTGTGTGTGTGTGTGTGTGTGTGTGTGTTTGTCGCTTGTTACGCACGAGTGTGTTTTTTTATTTTTTATTTTTTTCTATTTTTCGCTCATTTCGCACATTTGCGTGTTTTTTATTCATTTCGCACGTGTGGGTGTTTATCGCTCGTTTCGCACGTATGTGTGTTTATCGCTCGTTTCGCACGTGCGTGTGTTTTTTTGTTTTTCGGTCGTTTTGCATGTGTGTTTTTTATTTATTTTTTTGTTTTTCACTCGTTCCGCATGTGTGTTTGTTTTTTTTGTGTTTTTCACTCGTTTCGGACGTGTGTGTTGTTTTTTTTGTGTTTTTCGCTCGTTTCGCACGTGTGTGTGTTTTTTCGTGTTTTTCGCTCATTTTGCACGTATGCGTGTTTTTCACCAGTTTTTTGCGCATGTGTGTGTTTTTTGATTGTTTCGCAGGTGTGTGATTGTTTTTTTTGTTTTTTTGCTGGTTTTACATGTGTGTGTGTTTTTTGCTTGTTTCGCACATATGCGTGTTTTTTCGTTTGTTTCGCACGCATGTGTGTTTATTGCTCGTTTTGCAGGTGTGTATGTTTTTTGCTCGTTTCGCACGTGTGTATTTTTTTTATGTTTTTCGCTCATTTCGCACGTGTGTTTGTTTTTCGCTTGTTTTGCACGTATGTGTATGTGTTTTTTCTTTTGGGTTTTTCACTCGTTTCGCACGGGGTCTGTGTTTTTTCGCTCGTTTTGCACGTGTGTGTATTTTTCGCTCGTTTCACATGTGTATGTTTTTTTGTGATTTTTGCTCTTTTCGCACATGTGCATGTTTTTCTTTCGTTTCGCACGTGTGTGTTTATTGCTTGTTTCGTACGTGTATATTTTTTTGTGTTTTTCGCTCATTTCACCCATGTGCGTTTTTCCCTCGGTTCGCACTTGTGTGTTTGTTTTTTATTTACTTTTTTGTGTTTTTCGCTCGTTTCACACATTTGTGCGTATTTTTTTGTTTTTCGCTCATTTCGCACATGTGTGTTTTTCAATCGTTTCGCACGTGTGTGTGTTTTTTAATTTTTTTGTTTTTCAATAGTTTTTAAACGTGTGTGTTTTTTTTTGTGTTTTTTGCTTGTTTCGCACGTGTGTGTGTTTTACACTCGTTTCGCACGTGTGCATGTTTTTCGCTCGTTTCGCACGTGAGCGTATTTTTTGCACGGAGTGTGTGGTTTTTTGGGTTTTTTGGGTCGTTTCGCACATATGTGTGTTTTTCGCTCATTTCGCATGTGCATGTGGTTTTTTTGTGTTTTTCGCTCGTTTCGCACGTGTATGTATTTGTCTGTGTGTTTCTTTTGTTGTTTTTTGCTAGTTTCACATTGTGTGATTTTCGCTTGTTTCGCATGTGTTTGTCTGTGTTTGTTTATGTTTTTTGCTCGTTTCGCAAGTGTGTGTATTTTTCGCTTGTTTCGCACGCGTGTGTGTTTTTCTTTTTTTTCCGCTCTTTTCGCTTGGCTGTGTGTTTTTCGCTCGCGTATGTGTGTGTTTTTTTCTTGTTTTTCGCTCATTTTGAATGTGTGCGTGTTATTCCCTCGTTTCGTACGTATTTGTATTTTTCGCCCGTTTCGCACGAGTGTAGTGTATTTTTCTGTGTTTTTCACTCGTTTCGCACGCTCGTCTGTGTTTTTCTTTGTGTTTTTCGTTCTTTTCGCACGTGTGCGTATTTTTTGTTCGTTTCGCACGTGTGTGTTTTTTTATTTTTTTGTTATGTTTTTTGTGTATTTTTCCCTTATTTCGCACGTGTGTGTTTTTCGCTCATTTTGTATGTGTGTGTGTGTTTTTTTATTTTGTTTGTGTTTTTCGCTCGTTTCGCACGTATGTATGTTTTTTTGTGTTTTTCGCTTGTTTCACACGTGTGTCTATTTTGTTGTGTTTTTTGTTCGTTTCGCACGTCCGCGTGTTTTTGCTCGTTTCGCACGGGGTGTGTGGTTTTTTTGTGTTTTTCGTTTGTTCTGCACATGTGTGTGTGTTTTTTTGTGTTTTTCGCTCGTTTTGCACGTGTGTGCTTTTCTCTCGTTTTATATTGTGTGTTTTTCGCTCGTTTTGCATGTGTGTCCGTATTTTTCGCTTGTTTCGTATGTGTTTGTGTTTTTTGCTCGTTTCGCACGTGTGCGTATTTTTCTTGTATTTTTCGTTCGTTTCGCACGCGTGTGTGTTTTTCTTTGTTTTTCGCACGGCTGAGTGTTTTTCGCTCGTTTCGCACGTGTATGTGTGTATTTTTGTGTTTTTCGCTCGTTTCAAACGTGTGCATGTTATTCGCTCGTTTTGTACGTATTTGTATTTTTCGCCCGTTTTGCACGAGTGTGTGTATTTTTCTATGTTTTTCACTCGTTTCGCACACGCGTGTGTTTTTCGTTCTTTACGCACGTGTGCGTGTTTTTCGCTCGTTTTGCACATGAGTTTTTTTAATTTTTTTTGTGTATTTCCCCTTGGTTTGCACGTGTGTGTGTTTTTCGCTTGTTTTGCATGTTTGTATGTGTGTGTGCTTTTTTTATTTTGTTTGTGTTTTTCGCTCGTTTCGCACGTATGTATGTTTTTTGTGTTTTTTGCTCGTTTCACATGTGTGTATTTTTGTTTGTGTTTTTTCTTCATTTCGCACGTGTGCGTATTTCTCGCTCGTTTTGCACGTGTGCATGTTTTGTTTCTCGCTCGTTTCGCACGTGTACATGTTTTTGCTCGTTTCGCACGGAGTGTGTGGTTTTTTGTGTTTTTCGTTTGATTTGCACGTGTGTGTTTTTTTGTGTTTTTCGCTTGTTTCGCACATGTTTGTTTTTAGCTAGTTTTGCACGTGTGTGTTTTTCGCTCGTTTCGCACTTGTGTGTTTTTCGCTCGTTTTGCATGTGTGTATGTGTTTTGTGTTTTTCGCTCGTTTCGCACGTGTGTTTTTCGTTCATTTTGATCGAGTGTGTTTTCGCTCATTTCGCACATGTGCGTATTTTTTGCTCGTTTCGCATGTGTATCTGTTTTTTGCTCGTTTTACACGTGTGTATTTTTATGTTATTTGCTCTTTTCACATGTGTGCGTGTTTTTTACTTGTTTTGCACGTCTATGTGTTTTTCGCTTGTTTCTCACGTGTGTGTGTGTGTTTGTTGCTCGTTTTGTACGTGTGTTTTTTTATTTTATTTTTTCTGTTTTTCGCTCATTTCGCACATTTGCGTATTTTTCGCTCGTTTTGCACGCGCGTGTGTGTTTATCACTCGTTTTGCACGTGTGTGTGTGTGTGTGTTTTTCAATCGTTTTCGCACGTGTGTGTGTGTTTTTTTTTGTTTTTCGGTCGTTTCGCATGCGTTTTTTTAGTTAATTATTTTTGTTTTTCACTCGTTCCGCATGTGTTTGTTTTTTTTTGTGTTTTTCACTCGTTTCGCACGTGTGTGTTATTTTTTTGTGTTTTTTGCTCGTTTTGCACGTGTGTTTTTTCGTGTTTTTCGCTCATTTTGCACGTATGCGTGTTTTTCGCCAGTTTTCGCGCATGTGTGTGTTTATCGATCATTTAGCACGTGTGTGATTTTTTTTATATTTTTGTGTTTTTTGCTTGTTTCACATGTGTGTGTTTTTCGCTTGTTTCGCACATATGCGTGTTTTTGGCTTGTTTCGCACGTATGTGTGTTTATTGCTCGTTTCGCAGGTGTGTATGTTTTTCGCTCGTTTCGCACGTGTGTTTTTTTGTGTTTTTCGCTCATTTCGAACGTGTGTTTGTTTTTCGCTCGTTTCGCATGTGTGCATGTTTTTGCTCATTTCACACGGGGTGTGTGGGTTTTTTTGGTTTTCTCGTTTGTTTCGCACGTATGTGTGTTTTTCGCTCATTTCACACGTGCATGTGGTTTTTTTTGTGTTTTTCGCTCATTTCGCACGTGTATGTGTGTGTCTGTGTGCTTCTTTTGTTGTTTTTTTGCTAGTTTCACATTATGTGTTTTTCGCTTGTTTCGCATGTGTTTGTTTATATTTTTTGCTCGTTTCGCATGTGTGTATTTTTCTTGTATTTTTTGCTTGTTTCGCAAGCTCGTGTGTGTTTTTCTTTGTTTTTCGCTTGTTTCGCACGCGTACGTGTGTGTTGTTTTGTGTTTTTCGCTCATTTCGAACGTGTGCGTGTTATTCGCTCGCATCGTACGTATTTGTATCTTTCGCTCGTTTCGCACGTGTGTGTTTTTTTATTTTTTTGCTCTTTTCACACTTGTGCGTGTTTTTTGCTCGTTTCTCACGTTTATGTGTTTTTCGCTTGTTTCTCACGCGCGCGTGTGTGTGTGTGTGTGTGTGTGTTTGTTGCTCGTTTCACACATGTGTGTGTTTTTTTATTTTTTTTATTTTTCGCTCATTTAGCACATTTGCATATTTTTCGCTCGTTTTGCACGTATGTGTGTTTATTGCTCGATCCGCATGTGTGTGTTTTTTGATCATTTCGCATGTGTGTGAGTTTTTTTCGATCGTTTCGCACGTGTGTGTTTTTTTCAGTCGTTTCGCATGTATGTTTTTTTATTTATTTTTTTTGTTTTTCACTCGTTCCGCATGTGTGTGTGTTATTTTTGTGTTTTTCACTCGTTTCGCATGTGTGTGTTGTTTTTTTTTCGCTCGTTTCGCACGTGTGTGTGTGTGTTTTTCATGTTTTTTGCTCCTTTTGCACATATGCGTGTTTTTTGCCAGTTTTTGCGCATGTGTGTTTTTCGATCGTTTCGCACGTGTGTGATTGTTTTTTTATTTTTTTGTGTTTTTTCTGGTTTCACATGTGTGTATTTTTTTGCTTGTTTCGAACATATGCGTGTTTTTCGCTTGTTTCGCACGTATGTGTGTTTATTGCTTGTTTCGCAGGTGTGTATGTCTTACGCACGTTTCACACGTGTGTGTGTTTTTTTTTGTGTTTTTCCTTCATTTCGCACATGTGTTTGTTTTTCACTCGTTTCGCACGGGGTCTGTGGTTTTTTTGTTTTTTTTCTCGTGTTGCACGTGTGTGTATTTTTTGCTCGTTTCGCACGTGTATGTTTTTTTGTGATTTTTGCTCTTTTCGCACATGTTTGTGTTTTTCGTTCGTTTCGCACGTGTGTGTGTTTTTTGTTTGTTTCGTACGTGTCTGTTTTTTTGTGTTTTTCGCTGATTTTGTCCATGTGCGTTTTTCGCTCGTTTCTCACTTGTTTGTTTGTTTTTTATTTATTTTTTTGTGTTTTTCGCTCGTTTCACACATGTGAACGTATTTTTTTATGTTTTTTGCTCGTTTCGCACATGTGTGTTTTTTTTATTTTTTGTGTGTTTTTCGATCGTTTCACACGTGTGTGTTTTTTTGTGTGTTTTTCGCTTGTTTCGCACGTGTGCGTGTTTTTTACTCATTTTGCACATGTGTGTGTGTGTTTTGCTCCTTTCGCACGCGTGTGTGTTTTTTCAGTTTTGTGTTTTTTGCTCTTTTCGCACTCGTGCGTGTTTTTCGCTCGTTTTACACTTGAGCGTGTTTTTCGTTCGTTTCGCACGTATGCGTGTTTTTGCTCATTTCACACGGAGTGTGTGGTTTTTTTTGGTTTTTTTGCTCGTTTCGCACGTATGTGTATTTTTCGCTCATTTCGCACGTGTATATTCTTTTGTTGTTTTTCGCTATTTTCACATTATGTGTTTTTCGCTTGTTTCGCATGTGTTTATTTATGTTTTTCGCTCATTTCGCACGTGTGTGTATTTTTCTTGTATTTTTCATTTGTTTTGCACGCGTGTGTGTTTTTCTTTGTTTTTTACTCTTTTCGTACGGCTGTGTGTTTTTCACTCGTTTCGCACGCATATGTGTGGGTTTTTTGTGTTTTTCGCTCATTTCGAACGTGTGCGTGTTATTCGCTCGTTTCATACGTATTTGTATTTTTTACTCGTTTCGCACGAGTGTGTGTATTTTTTCTGTGTTTTTCACTCGTTTTGCACGCGTGTGTGTTTTTCTTTGTATTTTTCGTTCTTTTCGCACGTGTGCGTGTTTTTTGCTCGTTTTGCACGTGTGTATTTTTCCCTCGTTTCGCACGTGTGGATGTTTTTTTATTTTTTTATGTTTTTTTGTTGTGGGTGTTTTTCACTTGTTTTGCATGTGTGTGTTTTTTTATTTTATGTGTTTTTCGCTCGTTCTGTACGTATGTGTATTTTTTTGTGTTTTTTGCTCGTTTCACACGTGTGTGAATTTTTTTTGTCGTTTTGCACGTTTATGTTTTTTTTGTGATTTTTGCTCTTTTTGCACGTGTGCGTGTTTTTTGTTTGTTTCGCACGTGTGTGTTTTTTTTGTTTTTCGCTCATTTCACCAATGTGAGTTTTTCGCTCATTTCACACTTGTGTGTCTATTTTTTATTCATTTTTTTGTGTTTTTCACTCGTTTCACACATGTGTGCGTATTTTTTTTATATTTTTCGCTCGTTTTGCACGTGTGTATTTTTTGTGTATTTGTCGCTTATTTCGCAGGTGTACGTGTTTTTCACTCGTTTCGCACATGTGTGTGTATTTTTTCTCCTTTCGCACGCGTGTGTGTTTTTTCATTTTTGTGTTTTTCGCTAGTTTTGCACGTGTGCGTGTTTTTCGCTCGTTTCGCACGTGAGCGTGTTTTTCGTTCGTTTCGCACGTGTGCGCGTTTTTCGTTCTTCTCGCACGTGTGCATGTTTTACGCTCGTTTCGCACGGGGGTGTCGTTTTTTTGTGTTTTTCGTTTGTTCTGCACATGTGTGTGTTTTTTTTGTATTTTTTGCTCGTTTCGCACGTGTTTGTTTTTCGCTCGTTTCGTATGTGTGTGTATGTTTGTTTTGTGTTTTTCGTTCGTTTGTTTTTGTTTTTGTTTTTCGTACGTGGGTTTTATTGTGTTTTTCGCTCATTTCGCTCATGTGTGTTTTTCGCTCGTTTCGCACTTGTGTATTTGTTTTTTATTTACTTTTTTTGTTTTTCGCTCATTTCGCACGTGTGTGTTTTTCGCTCGTTTCGCACGTGTGTATGTTTTTTAAGTTTTTTGTTTTTTTCGACCGTTTTTACACGTGTGTGTTTTTTTGTGTGTTTTTTGCTTGTTTCGCACGTGTGCGTGTTTTTCACTCGTTTCGCACATGTGTTTGTGTTTTTTGCTCCTTTCGCACGCATGTGTGTTTTTTTATTTTTGTGTTTTTTGCTCATTTCGCACGTGTGCATATTTTTCGCTCGTTTCGCACGTGAGCGTATTTTTCGTTCGTTTCGCATGTGTGCGTGTTTTTGCTTATTTCACACGGAGTGTGTGGTTGTTTTGGTTTTTTCGCTCGTTTTGCACGTTTGTGTGTTTTTCGCTCATTTCGCACGTGTATGTGGTTTTTTTGTGTTTTTCGCTCGTTTCGCACGTGTATGTGTGTGTCTGTGTATTTCTTTTGTTGTTTTTTGCTAGTTTCACATTGTGTGTTTTTCGCTTGTTTCGCATGTGTTTGTGTGTGTTTGTTTATATTTTTCGCTCGTTTCGCAAGTGTGTGTATTTTTCGCTTGTTTCGCACGCGCGTGTATTTTTCTTTGTTTTTCGCTCTTTACGCACGACTGTGTATTTTTCGCTCGTTTCGCACGCGTATGTGTGTGTTTTTTTGTGTTTTTCGCTCATTTTGAACGTGTGCGTGTTATTCCCTCGTTTCGTACGTATTTGTATTTTTTGCCCGTTTCGCACGAGTGTAGTGTATTTTTTCTGTGTTTTTCACTCGTTTTGCACGTGCGTGTGTTTTTCTTTGTGTTTTTCGTTCTTTTCGCACGTGTGCGTATTTTTCGCTCGTTTCGCACGTGTGTATTTTTCGCTCGTTTCGTACGTGTGTGTATTTTTTTTTTGTTATGTTTTTTTGTGTATTTTCCCTCATTTCGCACGTGTGCGTGTTTTTCGCTCATTTTGCATGTGTGTGTGTGTGTGTGTTTTTTCTATTTTGTTTGTGTTTTTCACTCGTTTCGCACGTATGTGTGTTTTTTTGTATTTTTCGCTCGTTTCACACGTGTGTCTATTTTTTTGTGTGTTTTGTTTAAGGGTGCACAAGACCCGGCCCGGCCCGAAGACCCGGACCGGACCCGATGACTTCGGGGCTAATTTGGCCCGGTTTCGTTATGGCCCGGTCGGACCTGAGGTTTCAATAGATGGCCCCGGTTATTTATCAAATCGGGTTCGGGCCAAGTCTCGGGTCACCCGGCCCTGGCTCGTTGGACCCGTGTAGTTGTTTGTTACTTAATATTTTGTTGTTATTGGTTGGTATGCCACTATAAATTATTATTATTATGTTAATCTTGTGTTAGTTGTTAACTTTGTTTTAATTGTCTTTTGAACTTTGAATGTTTAATGTGTAATTGATATAATTATTATTATGAAATTTTAAATTATTATTGTTAGATTCTAAATTATTATTATGTGAATGTTGCAATGTTATGGAATAATTATTTTCCAAAATTTAGAGGTTCCAAAAATGTAGAATCTAATTTTTTGTGATGTCGTGATAAAGTTGATCAAGACCCGGGCTTCACCCGATCTAGACCCGGCTTAAGTGTGGCCCGAAAGTAACACGATTTCATCGGGTCTAGGGTCGGGTAAGGGTCTCATAAATAGACCCGGTCATTATTTAGGGTCAGGTTCGGGTCACGACGAACCCGGCTTCACCCGGCCCCATGTGCACCCCTAGTTTTGTTTGTTTTGCACGTGTGCGTGTTTCTCACTCGTTTCGCACGTGTGCGTTTTTTGCTCGTTTCGCACGGGGTGTGTGGTTTTTTTTTCTTTTTCGTTTTTTCTGCACATGTGTGTGTTTTTTTGTGTTTTTTACTCGTTTCGCACGTGTGTGTTTTTCGCTCATTTTGCACTTGTGTGTTTTTCGCTCGTTTCACATTGTATGTTTTTCGCGTGTTTCGCATGTGTTTGTGTGTGTTTTTTATGTTTTTCGCTTGTTTCGAATGTGTGTCTGTGTTTTTCACTCGTTTCGTATGTATTTGTGTTTTTCGCTCGTTTCGCATGTGTGCGTATTTTCTTGTATTTTTTGCTTGTTTCGCACGCGTGTGTGTTTTTTCTTTGTTTTTCGCATGGCTGCGTGTTTTTCGCTCGTTTTGCACGTGTATGTGTGTATTTTTTTGTGTTTTTCGCTCGTTTCGAACGTGTGCATGTTATTCGCTCGTTTTGTACGTATTTGTATTTTTCGTCTGTTTCACACGAGTGTGTGCATTTTTCTGTGTTTTTCACTCGTTTCGCACACGTGTGTGTGTTTTTCTTTGTATTTTTCGTTCTTTTCGCACGTGTGCATGTTTTTTCGCTCGTTTTACACGTGTGTATTTTTTGCTCGTTTCGCACGTGTGAGTTTTTCGCTCGTTTTGCATGTGTGTGTGTGTGTTTTTTTTTTGTGTTTTTCGCTCGTTTCGCACGTATGTGTGTTTTTTTGTGTTTTTCGCTCCTTTCACACGTGTGTGTATTTTTTTTGTGTTTTTTGCTCGTTTCGTACGTGTGCGTGTTTCTCGCTCGTTTCGCACGTGTGCATGTTTTGTTTCTCGCTCGTTTCACACGTGTCTGTGTTTTTGCTCGTTTCGCACGGGGTGTCTCGTTTTTTTGTGTTTTTCGTTTGTTCTGCACATGTGTGTGTTTTTGTGTTTTTTCGCTCGTTTTGCATGTGTGTGTATGTGTGTTTTTTTAATTATTTGCTCTTTTCAAACGTGTGCGTGTTTTTTGCTCGTTTCGCACGTCTGTGGGTTTTTCGCTTGTTTCTCACGTGTGTGTGTGTGTGTTTGTCGCTCGTTTCGCACGTGTGTGTGCTTTTTTTTATTTTTTTTGTGTTTTTCACTAATTTCCCACCTTTGCGTGTTGTTTGCTCGTTTCGCATGTGTGTGTGTTTATCGCTCGTTTCGCATGTGTGTGTGTTTTTCGATCGTTTCGCACGTGTGTACTTTTTTTATTTTTCGGTCGTTTCGCATGTGTTTTTTTTCACTCGTTCCACATGTGTGTGTGTTTTTTTGTGTTTTTCACCATTTTCGCACGTGTGTGTTGTTTTTTTGTGTGTCTTTCGCTCGTTTTGCACGTGTGTGTGTGTATTTTTTTTGTGTTTTTCGCTCATTTTGCACGTATGCGTGTTTTTATCCAGTTTTCGCGCATGTGTGTGTTTGTCGATCGTTTCGCACGTGTGTGATTTTTTTTTTATTTTTTGTTTTTTTTGCTAGTTTCACATGTGTGTGTATTTTTCGCTTGTTTCGCATATATGCGTATTTTTCGTTTGTTTCGCACTTATGTGTGTTTATTGCTCGTTTTGTAGGTGTGTATGTTTTTCGCTTGTTTCGCACGTGTGTGTTTTTTTGTGTTTTTCGCTCATTTCGCACGTGTGTTTGTTTTTCGCTCGTTTTACACATATGTGTATGTGTTTTTACTTTTGGGTTTTTCACTCATTTCGCACGAGGTCTGTGTTTTTTTCTTTTTTTCGCTCGTTTTGCACGTGCGTGTTTTTTTTGTATTTTTCGCTCGTTTTGAACGTGTGCGTGTTTTTCGCTCATTTCATACGTATTTCTATTTTTTGCTCGTTACGCACGAGTGTGTGTATTTTTTGTGTTTTGCACTCGTTTTGCACATGCGTGTGTTTTTTTGTGTTTTTCATTTTTTAGCACGTGTGTGCGTTTTTTATTTTTTGTTATGTTTTTCTTTTGTATTTTTCCTCGTTTCACACGTGTGTATTTTTTACTTGTTTTGCATGTGTGTGTGTGTTTTTTTTGTTTTTATTTGTGTTTTTCGCTCGTATCGCACGTATGTGTATTTTTTGTGTTTTTCGCTCGTTTCACACGTGTGTGTATTTTTTTTGCATTTTTTGCTCGTTTCGCATGTGTGCGTGTTTCTCGCTCGTTTCGCACGTGTGCATGTTTTTGCTCGTTTTGCACGGGGTGTGTGTTTTTTTTTGTGTTTTTCGCTCGTCTTGCACATGTGTTTTTTTTGTATTTTTCGCTCGTTTCGCACGTGTTTGTTTTTTGCTTGTTTCGCACGTGTGTATTTTTCGCTCGTTTTGCATGTGTATATATATGTGTTTTATGTTTTTTGCTCATTTTGCACGTGTCTTTTTTGTTCGTTTTGCTCGTGTGTGTATTTTTCGCTCGTTTCGCACAGGTGCGTATTTTTCGCTTGTTTCGCACGTGTATCTATTTTTTGCTCGTTTTGCACGTGTTTGTTTTTTCTATGTTATTTGCTCTTTTAGCACGTGTGCGTCTTTTTCGCTCGTTTCGCACGTCTGTGTGTTTTTCGCTTGTTTCTTACGTGTGTGTGTGTGTGTTTGTTGTTCGTTTCACACATGTGTGTTTTTTATTTTTTGATTTTTTTTGTGTTTTTCGCTCATTTCGCACATTTGCGTGTTTTTTGCTCATTTCGCACGTGTGGGTTTATCGCTCGTTTCACATGTGTGTGTGTGTTTTTCGATCGTTTCGCACATGTGTGTGTTTTTTCGGTCATTTCGCATGTGTGTTTTTTATTTATTTTTTGTATTTTTCACTCGTTCCACATGTGTTTTTTTTTGTGTTCTTCACTCGTTTCGCACGTGTGTGTGTGTTGTTTTATTTTGTGTTTTTCGCTTGTTTCGCACGCGCGTGTGTGTATATTTTTTTCGTGTTTTTCACTCATTTTGCACGTATGCGTGCTTTTCGCCAGTTGTCGCGCATGTGTGTGTTTTTCGATCGTTTTGCACATATGTGTTTGTTTTTTTTATTTTGTGTTTTTTGCTGGTTTCACACGTGTGTGTATTTTTCGCTTGTTTCGCACATATGCGTGTTTTTCGCTTGTTTCGCACGTGTGTGGTTTTTTTTGTGTTTTTCGCTCGTTTCGCACGTGGGTATGTCTTTTTTTGTTTTTTGCTGGTTTCGCACGTGTGTGTGTTATTCGCTCGTTTTGCACAGGTGCGTATTTTTCGTTCATTTCGCATAGGTGCGTATTTTTCGCTCGTTTCGCACGTGTCTATTTTTTCGCTTGTTTCGCACGTGTGTTATTTTTGTGTTTTTTGCTATTTCCGCACATGTGCGTGTTTTCGCTCATTTTGTAGGGGGCGTGTGTGTTTTTCGCTCGTTTCGAATACGTGTGTGTGAGGGTGTTTTTCGTTCATTTCGCATGTGTGTGTGTTTTTTGCTCGTCTCTTACTTTTGTGTGTTTTCCGCTCATTTCGCACGTGTGTGTATGTTTTTTTATTTTTCCTATTTTTCGCTCGTTTCGCACATGTGTGTTTTTTTATTTTTAATTTTTCCTATTTTTCGCTCGTTTCGCACGTGTCTTTTTTGCTGGTTTCACACGCGTGCACGTTTTTTGCTCGTTTCCCATGTGTTTGTGATTTTCACTCGTTTTGCTCATGTGTGTGTGTGTGTTTTTTTTTTTGTGTCTTTCGCTCGTTTTTTACGTGTGTGTTTATCGCTCGTTTCGCACGTGTGTGCGTTTTTCGCTCGTTTCGCACATGTTTGTGTTTTTTTTGTTTTTTGCTCATTTCGTACGTGTTTGTTTTTCGCTCGTTTCGCACGTGTGTGTTTTACGCTCGTTTCGCACGTGTGTGTGTTTTGTGTTTTTCGCTCGTTTCGCACGTGTATCTATTTTTCGCTCGTTTCGTACGTGTGTGTTTTTTGTTATTTGCTCTTTCCGCACGTGTGCGTGTTTTACGCCTGTTTTGCACGTCTGTGTGTTTTTCGCTCGTTTCTCACGTGTGTGTATTTGTCGCTCGTTTCGCACGTGTGTGTTTTTTTATTTTTCTATTTTTTTGTGTTTTTTGCCCATTTCGCATATTTACGTGCTTTTCGCTCATTTCGCACGTGTGTGTGTTTATCGCTCGTTTCGCATGTGTGTGTGTGTTTTTCGCTCGTTTTTCAAGTGAATGTTTTTTTTGTGTTTTTCGCTCGTTTTGTACGTGTGTGTTTTTTTGTGTATTTCGCTCGTTTCAGACGTATTTGTTTTTCTAGCATTTCGCACGTGTGTGTTTTTCGCTCGTTTCGCACGTGTTTTTTAAATTTTTGTTGTGTTTTTCACACGTGAGTGTGTTTTTTCTCGTTTCAGAAATGTGTATTTTTCGCTCATTTCACGCAGGTGCGTATTTTTCGCTCATTTCGCACGTGTGTGTTTTTCGCTCGTTTCGGTCGTGTGTGTTTTTTGCTCATTTCACACATGTGTGTGTTTATCGCTGGTTTCGCACGCGTGCGTATTTTTTGCTCGTTTTGCATGTTGATTGAAGACCAAGTTCAAAAGGAACGTTGGAAGCCGATTAGAGTTAGAAAGGGTGTACATGAGATCTCACACCTAGTGTTCGCGAATGACTTACTACTTTGTGCAGAAGCGACGATAGAACAAATTACAAATGTCATAAAAGTTATGGAGAGGTTCTGTAAGGCATCAGGGCTCAAAATCAACAATGACAAAATCTCTATAATCTTCTCTAAAGGAACGGATGTAGCAGTCAAAAGAGAAATTTTTTGCAAGGTTGGTTTTAGAGAGCAAAAAGAATTGGAAAAATATCTAGGAGCAATGGTAACTAACAAAAGGGCTGGAAAAGAGAATTTAAAAGATATCTTGGAAAAGGTTCAAAACAAGCTAACAGGCTGGAAACTAAATGCATCTCCTTTGTTGGGAGGCTTACTCTAGCCCACTCTGTGCTGAATCCTGTCCTAAATTATAATATGCAACATGGTAGAGTCCCAAGAGTGATTTTGTCAAGATGTGGAAAAGCTCCAAAGAAATTTTATTTGGGGTGATGACCAGAATCAAAAGAAAATGCACTTAGTTGGCTGAAAAACTCTATGTCAACCAAAACATGCAGGAGGAATGGGGTTTAGAAATCTAACCACCATGAATGATGCGTTTCTTTTGAAGGATATGTGGCAGGCCTTGGAAAATCCTAATACATTGTGGATCCGGGTTCTATCCTACAAGTATTATAATGGGAGGAATTTGAATAGTAATAGCTCTTCAAACACTACAGATTATCAATTCTGGAAAGAAATCACAAAGCTTTGGCCCAAGTTCAATAATGGCACCATCCAATATGTGAGAAATGGATTGTCTACTCTATTCTGAAAGCATCAAATGGATTGAAGGGGAAGCTCCTCTCATGGAATCAGCTTGTGACCTAGCTAATATAGACACTGAAAGTTTGGTGTGGGAATGGACCAATAGAGAAGGAATGTGACATAGAGAAACTTACTAACAATTTACCCCAAGATAAAGTGGATAAGATTCTTAAAATTAACCCTCACAGAGCTAAGAACAAGGACGATAGAAGACGGTGGAGACACTCCCAAGGTGGAGACTTCTCTATTAATGCAACATACAAAGCTCTATCAAACTGGCCTAAATGGAAAAAATCGACCTGGACAAACATTTGGAGTTGGAAGGTACCACAAAGAACAAAAGTTTTTTTATGGACAGCCATGCACAGAAGAATCATGACCAACCAGAGAAAAGTTAGAATTTTCGGGGGTAATGAAATTTGTCAATTTTGTAATAGGGACACTGAAGATGTACTACATGTGCTTAAAAATTGTCCTAAAGCCTCAACTATTTGGTGTAAACTTATTAATACCAAGTTCATTCCTCAATTTTTTCAACTTAATTGGGAGCAACGGATAGAAACTAACCTCAAGAAACAATAGAGTGCGGACATTGAGTTGAACTGGAAAGACATTTTTACTTCTACATGTTGGAGATTATGGCACTGGAGGAACAAGGAATTAAATAATAATCAATATCAAAGACCACCTCAACCACACAATGAGATCATCAAACAGGTTAAGAAAATACATGAGGCTTTGAGAAGAGCTTACCAAGTGGAGAAGCAAGGAGCAAAAATGAAGAGGAACATCTGTTGGAACCCACCCCCCAATGGGTGGGGCAAGTTGAACATGGACGAGTCGGCGGTGAGAACTCCTCTAGCAAGTGGATACGGTGGCCTCCTGCGAACGAAAGAAAGAAGATGGATTGCGGGTTTTACTTGCAAAATTGGGGGAGGATAAGCATTTGATACAGAGTTTTGGAGTGTATACAAGGGTTTGAGTTTGGCTTGGACTATGGGTTTTCGTAGAATTATTGCAGAGATTGATTTTGCGATAGTGGTGAGTCTCTTAAATGGGGGGAAGAATTTGGGGAGACACCCTGACCCCATAATCAAAAAAGTGAATGAACTGAGGAAAAGAGAGTGGAATATAATTTTTGTACAGATTTATAGAAAAGGAAATAGGAGTGTTGATTACCTGGCTAGATTGAGTATGAATTCAGAAATTGATTATGTTTTTTGGAGTTTACCTTTTCCTAAACTTCTCAGTATTCTCAGAGATGATGAAAGAGAAGTCACTACCCTATTTAGTTTATATGTAGTTTCTCTTTTATTGGACTTTAGCCTTATATAATACAAAAAAAAAAGATAAAAATGTTTAACTCGTAATAAATTAAAATAAAAACTTTTGTATAAATCAAATATTTAATACCTGTAAGAAAAATTCAAAGCTTATTAAAATAAGTACAAATTAATTTTTTATTGGGTGAAAATAGTATTTTTTATGATAATAGATCGTAAAAGTGTTAATATTAAATGTGACATTGTTTGATTTAAAATATAAAAATCAAATCTTCTCATTTTTTTTGGAGCAAAATTCAGGTTCTCTGATTTATAAAGTTTAAACAAAAAATTATAACAAACAAAACAAATTCACTGATTTGATATTAAAAAATTTTCAAAAATTTTCTTGCAAAGTAATCCGATCTACCAATTACACATTCTCATAAAAAAATAAAAAAATTATATACAAAACCAATAGAATTGGACTGTATACACTCTTCGTCTAAAATAAAAAAAAATGTAGTATTAAAAAATGGTGATCCTGACTAACAAATTACCTTTTCAAATATAAATTATTTATATAAAATATAATAATAAAAAATTGAGATTTGTTGAATTAACCATTTATTTTGTTTTTTTTTTAATTTGAATGCATAAATTTACTGACAAACTCTTAGGGTGTTAGCATAGTTGGTAGAACCGAACCGATAATTAAATCTATCAGAATATTAATTTATTGATTTATTAATTTAATTGAAGAGTTACTGGTTGAATTGATAAAATCAGTCCTACATAAATAAAAAATATAAAATAGTCTAAAACCTAAAATTAAAATTTAAAAAATATATATATATATCTTCACTAATATTTTAAAAACAATCAAGTTTCAACAAATTATAATCTAGTTATTATTAATAAATATATAAGATTCTAGTATTTCTTC
>NC_029777.3:98037005-98064854 GCF_000817695.3 Arachis duranensis | reverse complement strand
AATATAGTTTAGTGACAAGGAGAGCGTACAGCACAAAAAAGACACAAGTTTAAACTACATTTTCACCAATTTTAATTTTTTTTCGAATGATTCAGTTGAACCAATTTTGAACAATTTTCACCAATTTTAACCGATTCTATAAGTGATTTAAAAATTAAACAGTCAGTTCAGTCCAATTCTTATCACTATGGCTGTTAACAGTAATCTATGGACTATCATTAGTGTAGACAATCAATATAAAATAGTGTATGATATGGTGTTTATATATATTTATCTAACTTATTAAAAAAATAAAAATTAATATTTAAATTAAAAAATATAAAAGTAAATAAATTTTTTAATATTTAAATCTACCATAAAAAGTAAGTTCAGTAAATTCGACACTAAAGTCATAGACATCATAAAATTTACCAAATAAAATAGGTAAATATTATGATATCTATCACATTATACTACAACAAAGACAGCGTGCAATTCACCAATAAAATATTGCCTTGGCAGGGTTAAAAATTAAAATGCTCCAGTAGTACCAAAACAAAACAACCGCTACACATTACGCCGCAATTAACACTGGAATAGCGAAGAAACTATTCTTCTTCTTCTTCGCGATTCCTTCAATGGCTTCGGGGCTTCAAAAGATTCTCACAAGATCAACAGCCAACACGAGATTCCTCGCCACTTCCCTCCAACGCGTTTCGCAAGTTCCCCCATTGAAACCCTCAGAACCGCAAACCCCTTCTATTCAACTCCCTTCCCCACCAATTCATCCGATTCCAGAAACGGAGTACTTTACCGCTTCTTGTTCCCCCGTGATTTTCCCTAGCTTCCCGTTTGGGTTTTTCTTAAATCCCATTCCCTCAATTGGGACTCCCTCGCCTGCGGATTCGCATGGTGGCTGTGGTGACGATGATTCAGGCAAGCTTTGGGCCGATAGTGTGAAGAAGAAGAGGAAGCGGAAGATGAACAAGCACAAGTACAAGAAGCTCAGGAAACGGATGAGGAGACAGACTTAGGGGAGGTGAGTCTGATTTTATTTTATTTTATTAATTTTGGGTAATGAGATTAGAAAAGCATTGAATATTTGAACTTGATGAATCGTTTTTTCGCTTGTTAGAAATCTGTCACAACTCACAATGTTTTTCGTTGAAGTTTGATTTTTGTTTCATAGTTTTTGAGACGAGTCTCTTCCTTTCTAACCTGGTTGTTGGGGAATAAAGTATGTTCGAAGTTGAAAGAAATGTTTAGCAATTTGCCCTAGAATTTAGACAGTTTATGATAGGATGTAATGTCACTCTTTGATCTAGCAAACCCTCATAGGGAATGGGATATAGGGTAATTATTATGTTTATTGTTGCATTGGATAAGGTAAGAGGACAGGGGTGTGTGCGCGAAAATTTATTTGTGTGATGTATTATTACACATGGAGTTTCAACATCGAATTATAAAGGCAAACACATTATGAGAACCAAGTATATGTCAATTTCTTCATGTGAGGTCTCAGATATCTTTTCTTCACTTTTTGACTTGCATTTGAGAAACTTGTATTATTAGTAAGTGGAAAATAGTACTTTATGATGGTGATTCTTTTACCTAGTAATGCTGGCCAGCTTTTGCACGTGGCATTGATCATACTGGGTTGTTACCACACTTGAACGAAGCTCTTTAAAGAGGATAAAAGATTTGGTTCATAGGATGGTAGCCTAGGAAAGTGTATGAGGTTCTTTTAATTGCATATTGTTCCATGATTTGTGAAGTTTTACTCTTTAGTTCTGTTCAGAAAGTGTTTCCTACCGGAAGTTATCATGTATGAACAATGGTTCTCTCTCCTTTATTTTCCTTTTTCCTTGTAATGAGTTGTTTCAAATAAGTTGATACACAAGAAAAATAATTAAGTGCAACAAATTAAATCCAATGATCCTGCCTTTTATGTTATATGTAAACAGTTGCTTTATACTCTTTCAAATTAGCACTATTCCCTTATATTAGAATCTTTAGGAATTTTATGCCTAATAATTTTGTTTGTTTTCTTTTCCTTATCTCCACTAAGTACATGCTATGTGCTAATAATATCAACCTAAAAATTTAGCTTAAACTCTTATTGAAGTCTCAGCTTTGTTTCTTCATGAAATGTATACTATTGACAATCTTGATTAGGAATACTTAACTATATCTTTGAAATCAAGAGAAAGCAAATAAGCATGTTAAATACTGCTCTTGAACAATTATTGTGAACTCTAATTTATGAAGTTGGTTTCTTTTGAACAAATTCAAGCATAAAATAGGATTTCAAAATCAGACAATACTTATTAGTTTAACTATTTAATTAAAATATGTCTATCTGTGTTTGAAGAATTTTGCAGACAGATGAAATAAGTATCTTTGGAAGGAGAAAAAGTAGATAATCGGGTTAGGAATTTTGTCTCTAGGGTTCTGCGTAACATGCAACACCTAGAATACAATTACATAGACAGAAGTCAAGAGATGCTTTAAAAGAAATTCTTTAATATTTGACCATTTGTAACATGGATTCCTAGCATGATCACTGATGCAGCTAAGAGGTTAGTTGCTGAAGTTTGCTGACTGTTGCTAAGTAAAATTGTCAGCATATGCAAGGATGTTCCCTATATTTAATTTGACAAGGTACAAAGGCCAACATAAATAGTAAAACAGTGTCAGCTTACCAAACGATGCTGCATACAATAGAGGGATGCTAGTGCACAGAGCTCTCACTTGGTAGGGTTTGGAGAGGGAAGATACTCACACTCTTACTCATGGCAGCATAGAATTTGTTTATGGGTTTTGAACCTGTGACCAGCACATAATGCAAAGATTGTTGTTGCATAGATGCATAAAATATCATAGCTATGGCAGCCTATTTCATATGGTTTCACTTGTTGGAGTCTACCCATTTTCCCATTAGGAGAGAGACTGTTCTAAGGATTTGCATCATGACCAGGTAGGTATATGATATTAACCTTCCTCTTGCAGTGTTGCACTAAGGCTCCCCCACACATACCAGCTGTAGGCTTGAAAAAAGTGAAGCAAATTTTTGGAGGTTTTTGTGATTTTTTATCCTAGTTTTTCTTACAAGTAGAAAGAAAACTCTACATTTACCAGATTCTTTGCCTCATCATAACAAGCTTTTTCTGGTGCATTAACTGTCCTTTTCTGCGACAGATATTTAGTTATGATTGCTCAAGTAAACAATTAGTATCTGGCTTTAATGCTTGGTGTGGATGATTTTATTTATCTCTTTATTCTATTCTATTCTATTTATTTATTTTTGATAGAAAAGACATCCTCACATTCAAATAGCATAGGTACAAAAGAAATGGCTGTTTCCTAAATGGGTAAACCCTATAACGTAGAATACCAGTCCCTTTGAATATCACATAGACAATCTTATCCCAAATTTAACCAATTAATCATTAGTTGAAAAGAAATCACAATAACCCCAGAATTCCTTTCCAATCATATATACTAAAGTTCTAAAAAGACTATGGACTACCACAGTATCTTAGCTTCTTTATACGAGCCAAAGACTCTGAATTTAGTGAGTACATAAGTTCATAGGGAAAACCCATGACTTTCCATACCAAAAATCCTAGTCCTGAAGAGTTTTGAGTAGTATCCTACAGAGGGTGTTCAAATTCTCTCTAGCAGCTTCTTTATGCTGGTTATCTCTGCGGTTCAGTTGTTGCCAACATATGATGAAGATACAGTATTCTCAAAGATGTTGTTTCCCTTTACCTATCTCAGTTAACTATTTTCAATTCCAGAAAATGACTAATACAGTTTCTTTTTCATTTTTTTAAGGTATGTTTTTATCCCTAATATTTGCAAGAAGTTTCAAAGTTACTCCTAACATTTTTCCAATTTCAATCCCAATATTTGGAATAAGTTTAATTATATTTGTATGTGTTAACTATGTCTGTTAATATGGTTTAAAATTGACCTCAATTTTAAAATTTATAATCATTTTTGTACATAATTGTATGGTTTATGTTACAAAATTAACTTGATTGAACTATGATTAATAGATAGCGTTAACACATAGAAATAGAATTGAAACGTATATCAAACGTTAAGTGTAAAATTTATATAAAATTAAATGTTAGGGTATTTTTAAAACTTCTTGCACACGTTAGGTACAAAAAATATATTTTACCATTTTTTTAATAATCTAGCTGGGAAAGATTGGTGTTTTATGATTGTTTCTCATTTTTGTAATCACAAAAATTAAATAAAATATTGCTATTTTCCCTCCTAGGATATGGTTGTATAGAGTACAGGTTGATATTTGTGATTTTTCTTTTCTTCTTATAATTAAATAGTGAGTGAGGTAAATATCATATATATATACAAGAAAAAATTAGAAATTATTTTTCTGATACAAATTTCAAGCTGTTTTGTAGCTCAATAATTTTTCTGCTTTCTCTCCTACAAAATTTACAGTTGTCTTATACCCTAGAGTAGACCAACAACCTTGGGCGTTGCAATTGCATATGTTTATGAATTAAAGAAACTTTGAAATAGATATATAAATTCTGTTGGTTTTAAGTTAGTATAATCTGTTTTGGTGTCTCTACCAACTTGCGGCCAAATATACATTAAGATGGAGAAACAAAAAGGAAGGTGGAAAAATGGGTCTTCATTGATAAACTGCCATGGTGAATAATTTTAATACTAAAGTGAAGTGAAGAAAAACGGCTATAAAAGCTGATTCTTGTTGGGTATTCTTGCAGAAGCAAACCTCAATAGTAGTACTAGTATAATCAAGTCTCTTGCTTTAAAATAGATTGGTTAATGCTTTTTATTTAACTGGGTATTAATCGAGTCTATTCCAATTAATCAATAGTTTCTCTTTGCTTTATTTATATATCTCACATTTTCAAGTTTCTCTTGTATATCATAATATTTGAAAAACCGGCGTCTGTTTTTTCTGTTTCTTTCCCATTTGACGGGAAGATTGATGGATGATTACTTATTTTATAAAATATTCGGATCCTTAAATTCAGAATAAACATGGCCCTATAGTGCTGGCATCTCTGCCATTGGCCGTATCTATATGAGGAGCATTGCTTCAAGCATTGATTTTATGGTTCAGCCATTTTTTCTTTTGTCCTATATTCTCAAGTGTTTCATTGTTCCAATTTGTTGAGCTAGTCTTTTCCTGTATAGTGTAAAATATATATCATTCTTATTACATGTGAAAGATTTCTTATCATGAATGTGATTATGTTGAGGATATGATGTAGTCCATATGCTTCACCTTAATTTGACCCTATTCATTGTGGAATTATTATGTGCAGGTAACACCGTTTTCGCAGCTGGGCCACCCTAGTTCTATAACTCCCATTTTGATTGGCCAATTCAAATAAAATTTTGTTTGGAGCTTATCAACACCTTGCTACTTACCTTGCCTTTTATGTATCTTTTTTTTTTCTTTTAAAGAGGGAAGATTAGACATGATGGGAGGCATTACCCACGTTAACACTGCCACCTGTTCTTTTCAATTGCTTCTAACCATCAATTTAATGGTGCATCACCCAATGTTATTGTAATTACGTTAGCAAACATTAAACAAAGTAGAAATTTTACCTCATTTTATGTTTACCCTCAACTGAACATACCCTTAGCATTAAAAATATAGCTTCAGCTTAGATATAAGCTGTAGAAGTGATGGAAAGCATTTTCTTAAACAAAGACAGCTAGAAGATGTAGCTAAGAAGAAACCAAACATTGCCCTTACTCTCTGTCCTTATTATTCTCTGATTAAAGATTTCAATAATTTTTTGGTGTCTAATTAAAGATTTTAATATGTTATATCGGTGGTTATTTCCTACCACAATATGATGGTTAGCGACTTAGCATTTGTCGTCTTAGCTTGATTCCTGGCTTAGTCCCGGCAATCAGGGTCCACAGAGTGATTGACATGATTATGGATCATATCTTTACTTTTGGGAAATTTTTACCAAATGGCCCTGGCTGGAAATCCCACATACCATATGATATGCCGATGCATGATTGGTTAAAGTGGTAAATATTCTTTTCAATCATTGGTTTAAGATTGGAGTAACTGATGCTGGAAGAGTTATGTTCTCTCTAAGATCATCAATAGTGAAGCCGAATTGTGTTTTTAGGGAATAATGATGAGCATTGGTATCATCTTCTTGGGATTTTCCTTTCCGAGTTTTGCTTTTGCATGTTGATGAAGCTGACGCGTTTGATGAGCTCGAAATGAGGGCGCTGCCTAAGAATCACAAAATCTAAACTGGTTTTGTTGCATTCCTTTGTCCAATTATGATTATGATCTTACCAACCTTTGACCAAATAGACACTTGGATTTGTAATTCCATCGTTGGAAAAGATATGTACATATTTTTTTTCAGAATCCTTTTTGTAATCTAGGATAGGATGGTTTCACAAATAGTTCATTTCAATGATGTATTTTCAAGGGTTAATATAGTCTTAACATGACGAATGAGTTAAATTGAAAAATCGGACACTTCAAGATGTTGATGACATAAAAAATGAAGATATTGAAGAATTTGAGTTTTAGTCTATTTAAAAAATGACGATACGATTCTTTGATTGTCTGTGTGTTACGTTGCATTAATATTAGTTTTGGTATATCATTTTTTTTAGGTGTAGTCTATGGTGGCCACAAGTTTTAATGCCTATGGTGGCTATATACTTCACAAAATGATATTTTCAACCAAATAAAATGAAAAATTGAAGCACGTTTCAGTTTTATTAATAAATAATGACATGTTTATGAGTGTAAATAAAAGAAAAAAATTAGACCATTTATCATATTTTTTGACAAAAAAATGATTTATCATTTTCTCTCGTCGTTGGTAATCGCTACCAATGCCCAAAATTTAAAAAATGATAGTATCTAAAAATACTTAGCATTAAATTTTTTTCTCACGTTAATAAATAATTATTTATATCTTTTATTTTTAATTAAAATAATCATTTTATTCTGCAATAAAAATTTTGAGGTCTAAAGTTACTGTTATTAATTAAATTTTAATATTAGTAAAGTGAAATTTAAAATTATTAATTACAAAAAAGAAAAGTATAAGTAGATAATGAAAATATTAATGCAATGTAAGTATTTTTAGATACTATCATTTTTTAAATTTTGGGCATGGTAGCAACTTCATTTTCGACGACGAGAGAAAACGATAGATCATTTTTTTGTCAAGAAATATGATAAATGGTCTATTTTTTTTTTTACACTCATAAACATGTTATTATTTATTAATAAAACTGAAATGTGCTTCAATTTTTTATTTTATTTGATTAAAAATATTATTTTATGAAGTCCATAGTCATCATAGACACTAAAACTTGTAGCCACCGTAGGCTACACCTTTTTTTTAACCAGTGTACCAACTAGAATTTGTTACCAAAATGTCATTATTTTTCAAACTATTTATTTAAGTATCACCGTTTTGCCATGTCACACTGGCTAAAGCGGGATGCGCCCGTTGGAGAAATGCTTTTACGTTCTCTGTCTTTCTGAATGAAGACGTTTAACCAATACGAGTCTTCTTCGTTAAAGGCGATGAAGAAAATATCGTCTTTACGCTAAGCGCAAATGTGCCTTTGTTGACATATCAAGTTAAAAAATATTGTTGATTTATATAATATATATATAATTAATAATTAATTAATGTAAATATAAATATAATATAATGTTGCACCTTCTCCATCCTTCTCAGCATCAAGGACTTGAGAAAGGTGCATGAGAATTGTCGTAAGCTTGACATTTTTCATCTTTAGAAGCTCTTTAAAGTACTTTTATTGATGAATGTAGATGTTCTTTTTCAGAGTATGATATGAAGTCTTAAAATAAACTTGAGCTCTCCCATCATATATATATATATATTGTATCTTTTAATCTAATAAATCAAAAGCTATTCTATTATGAATCTAAATTCTATTAAAAATTTATCTAACCAATTGATTGTTATACGTATAAAATAGGATTTAACCTTTGGTACGTACTTAATTATTCAATTAAGTCAAATTAATTTTCTCCCATCATATTTATTTCAACATGAACAAACTCCATTATCTTTTAACGAATAAAACTAACATAAAAATTGTATTATCTAATCAAAATAAATCTCATTGTTTAATAATTAAATTTTTACAGAAATTAAACTATCTTGCCGAAAAATCGTTTGAGGTTTATTTGAGTTACTACTCTAAAAATTTATTAAAAAATTTTATAATTAGTGCTTATTTAGGTGTCATTAAATTGATAAAAAAAAATTTTGATAGATTTTTTTTATTTTTTAACGTGTTTAGTAAATTTTTAGTAATAAAAATAAAATCACTAAAAAAATAAAAAATATATTTTTTTAAAAAATTATAAAAAATTTTTTATATAAAATATCTAAACATAAAATTATTTTTATTTTTCTATAAAATTTAAAAAAATAACAAAAAATTTTTTAAAAGCTTACCAAACAAAGCATTAACCCGTAGCATTTCCTTTGTCTAATACACACACGTAATCAAGTTATAATTCCGTTTGATAACAATAATAACTGGACGTAGCCCCGTAAGAGTAGTTATTATTATTGATAGCACATTTCGAAAGGGGAGATGTCCCAATCATGCAAATTAATCATGAATGTACCAAAAAAATAAGAAATAAAAAATGAATGATCAATGAAACCAGCTTAGAAGCTAAAAGAAGGGGTTGCAGAAAAGAAAAACACGCAGGCAACACAAAGAGCTCACTTTCACTATCACCACCACCTTTCCTTCCCAAAAGAAAAAATAAATAAATAAATAATTAAAAAGAAAGAAGAAAAGAAAAAGAAAAAGTAGCAGTAGAAGAAGAAAGATCTGAAGTTCTGAACCAATTCACTCCTAATTAGAAAAACCCAGAGAGAGGAGGGTGTCATTGTTTTTGTTATGGGGGGAGTGACGTCATCAATGGCGGCGAAGTTCGCGTTCTTCCCGCCAAGTCCGCCGTCGTACAAGCTGGTACGGGACGAGATGACGGGGCTGCTGCTGCTCACGCCGTTCCCACACCGTGAGAACGTCGAGGTGCTGAAGCTGCCGACGCGCCGGGGAACGGAGATAGTGGCGGTTTACATTCGGCATCCAATGGCCACGTCCACAGTCCTGTACTCCCATGGAAACGCCGCCGATCTCGGCCAGATGTACGAGCTCTTCATCGAGCTCAGCATCCACCTTCGTGTTAACCTCATGGGGTCCTCTCTCTCTCTCTTCTCTCTCTCTCTCTCTCTCTTTCTCTGTGTTGAATTCACTGCTTTTTGGTGCTTTGCTCTCATGTTTTCTGGTGGTTGAGTTTCTGTCAAGTTGGCTTTGAAAGAGGAAGAAATTGATGATCATATCTGTTATTTTGAAGAATTTTCTTGGTTCAGTAATATTCATGGAGTAATTTTTACTTTTAGCTTTCACATATTCATAAGCACATTTTACAATGAAACATTGATACTATAGGTTTGTTATTTAACTATTCTAGCAAACAATTCTACAATAAATTCTTAAGTCTGGGTTTCTTTCTTAGTGTGCAAATGACCAGAATGACAGATATCATGAACCAAGTCTGTAAATACTAAAAATGTAGTTGCATTTAATATCTCGTGGATGTATCTCCTTAATACTTTCCCTATTTAGTAAATAGAGCTCGGGAGAATGATCAGAGTGATGCATTTTGGAGGTTTTTGTGGGTTCTACGTCTGTTGAGTGGAATCAATGAATGGTAATTCGGACTCCTTGGGGATGATTGTTGTCTGTGTTTCAGCTAAAAAGTCTTTGTGTAGTGTTCTGGTATGAGTGATGCATATTTGAGTTTGATTTATAAACTGAAGGACTAAATTGGGAGACGTGAAAGTTGTGATCAGTTGGGGATATTCCTGAATGAGTTGTGTTGTTTGATTTTCATGTTACCAGGGTTTGTAGGTGTAATGATACTAATTTGTGAACCCTTTTTGCATAATCTTTCTAGTGCATGTTATCTTTGAATATATGGGAATCTAGCTTCAGTGTGGTTGGTGTGTTCAGAATTGCAGTAACCTTTAGTACTGCAGCGCTGTTAAGGTGTGCCTCTACAATTGTGTTTGAAGCTCATGAACTTGGAGCAAAATCAGCAATAACTTATTCTTGCTGGCTGAAATCTATCTGACTTGTTAAATATCCACTTTGGATTAAAATCACAGAAATATGGACTACTTTGTGTCTAATGCATTGCTTAGAATTTAATTGGAGCTCAATTTGAAAGAAAAAAAGTTTTAAGATGGTGGTGATTCTTATAATTACTATATAATTTTATGTAGGTACGACTATTCTGGATATGGACAGTCATCTGGGAAGGTTGGTATTATTTTTCAAGAATACGAAATGCTTGTCTAATTTGTGTTCTGCGTAACTATGGGCGTGACATGATGATAGAACTAAACTCATCTACTTAGGAGCATTATTTTTCCTGAACTGCAGCCAAGTGAGCAGAATACATATTCCGATATTGAGGCTGCATACAAGTGTCTACAAGAAAGCTATGGCACCAAGCAGGAAGATATAATCCTTTATGGACAATCTGTTGGCAGTGGCCCTAGTTTGGATCTTGCAGCTAGGTTGCCTCAATTAAGAGCCGTTGTTCTGCATAGTCCCATACTTTCTGGCTTAAGGGTCATGTATCCGGTCAAGCACACGTACTGGTTCGACATATATAAGGTAGTATATATTTTTCTATTTCTAATCATTTCCTCATTCATACTCCTTGATCTAATTTGACGCTCTTTGAGTTGTGTTCTGCAGAATATCGACAAAATTCCACTAGTTAATTGTCCTGTTCTCATAATCCATGTAAGTATGCTTCAAACAAATTCTTTGTGCTATATAACTGCATCTGTTATTTAGTTTTATGTGCTTAGCTTCGTGACTATTTTCATTCTTTTGACATTTTTGTTTTCTTAGCTTACTGATATGCTTTTGGTACATCTGTTTCCTTATGCACAGATTTCTGTTAGTGCCAGATATTCAAAATAGAAATTAAATGGTTTCTATATTTTAAGTCTAGAACAATAAATGATAAAGAAAAGAATGTTCTATATAAGGGAAACTAGAAGAAGCACAATGGAAAAACACAAGGAAAAGAAGGGAGAAGTGTATAATACTGGGGAAAAGTATAATTGTAGGCATAGCCTTTTGGAAGAAATGCGGCTACCTAATGATCTACTGATCACAGGGTCACAGGTTCTAGTTGTTGATACAGAATCAGCATCTTGGCTCACAGGCAAACAGCTGTGTCCATCTAACACTCTAAACCTCAGCTTCTTGAAATCTCGCATACTATGTATGTATATTTCTTGTCTGTGGAAAGGGGCTCCATGCATACTTTAGTGTGATTGTGTCTATGCTGCAACAGGCGATGAGATATTCATTTAGAGAATCTCCGTTTACATTATCTCTCATGATTGAAACATATGCAACATTGTACAGATTTCAGTGTTTCTACTATAAATGAAAGACCTTAGTCTTCTCTATTAACTAGTAAATCTCATCTTTCAGTTTTTTTTGCAACACTTGCTACTGCATTGTTTACCAAAAATGGATAAGCTGAGATCAATACATAAATTCCACTATTCCAGTATTAGATTTTGAAATGTGTTGTCCTACACTTAGGTAGCATTTGAACGTTGAATAACAGATAACTCATTGACACATTCAAGGAAATCAACATTTTTCCTTTCCTTTTCCTTAATCAGACACTTGAGGATGTAAAAAACTTATCCATTTCAATGTTTGTTCCTTACAAATATTTATTTAATGATGAATTTGATTAATATCTTTTGATTGCAGCTACCCATGGTTTTGTTTTTCATTGTGTGCAGGGTACTGCAGATGAAGTTGTTGATTGCTCCCATGGTAAGCAACTCTGGGAACTGTGTAAAGAGAAGTATGAACCACTGTGGCTCAATGGAGGTAACCACTGCGATTTGGAGCTATTTCCTGAGTATATTAAGCATCTGAAGAAGTTCATAACAACAGTGGAGAAGTCCACATCCCAACGATTCTCTTTCCGAAGCACAACAGATAAGTTCGAGCAGCCTCGAAAGAGTACAGATATTTTCGAAGTAACTAGAAAGAGCACTGATTGCAGAGAAAAGCCAAGGAAGAGCACAGACAGGCCTGAGAAACTGAAAAATTTGTCCAGTAATGCTGACATGTTGGAGAAATTGAGAATGTCTTTCGATCGGAAGGATAGGTCCCGGAGGAGTGTAGATTGCCATGAGAAGTCTCGAAAAAGCATCGAGCATCCATTGGAAAAGGCAAGAAAAAGTGTTGATCGGCTAGACAGAATAAGGACGGGATAGAAGGATAATTCTTTGTTATAATCAAATTATATTGATGCACGGATTGGTTTCATGGGGTTCTTTTTTTTTTTCCTTTGAAAAAAAAAGAAGCAAATTTGTTATTCTTGTTGTGTACGGACTTATTGACAGAGATTGGTAAATATTGCTACTCAAGAAAGTTTCTGGTTTTACAGTGGGAGTCACTTTTTGTTCAGATGGTAATACCCCCTTTTGTTTCGCATTTCTTGTCCATATTTGAAATAAAGCTTCATCATTTTTGTCTAATTAAGAATTTGAAATAACTTGATCCTTTCATTCATTGCATATAGGCATATATATACACAAAGATGATGACAAAAAGAAAAGAAGGAAAAAAGGAAAATCATACAAAATATGAACCTAAAATATAAATAAGCTGTATAAATAGATGAAGGTTTTGGAACTCTAATCGCTCCTGTTGATGAGATCTTCATCACATCATCGGCTTCATCATCTTCAGTGGACTCCAAGTTTGAATTTTGGATAATATCATTTTGATGGGCTTTTAAATCTGTTTATTGTATGTAAATCTATTGCATTAATTACTTGCACTGCAAAAAATTTAACTAATGGTCATAACGTCAGGTAAGAGTAGTTTGGCTTTCCTTCTTTTCCTTCAAAGAGTACTGTTACCAACCTGTTTATTTGCCGACCTACAATCACCAAGATGAACTAGTTATATATAAATACACGTATTGTTTAACTCATTTTCAATGTGTATTTTGTATTTTAACATGTACTGATTTTAGTGTGCATCTAACATGGCTGTTAAGAGTACCTGGAATCGCCAAGTTCGACTATGGCGGAAGGTGGAAGGCGACCAATGCTGATTGCATGAACTGTTGAGAAGAGTGGAAACTGCTCTACCCATCCTCGATCACTTAGAACCTCATAAACCTCTTTTGCAGTTAATACACCCTAATTATCACAAATATATTAACATTACTGGTTTTAAAAAATCATGCATATATAATTAGAAAAATATTAGCTGACCAATATTTTTCTTTGTTTTTGCCTTACATTTGAACCAATATTAACTAATTGGGACCAAGGATTGTACCTGCAATTTCTGGCCATTAAGCAACTCTGCCTCAAGCTGATCAAAAGACCTACAAAGTAGAAATTAAACAAATATGTCAGATAGAACTAAATTTTTATTATTTTTCTTAATTTACTCGTAAAGATACTCAGGTCTAGAGGTGAAAAACAAACCGCTTCCCTTGATTTTTCGCATAAGCATCAGCAACTTTCCTGTTTCTTCCACCCACTGCATAATAAAGAAAAACAAAATCCTCCTTTAAATAAATTGAACTATCAATATTATATGAATTTTTAAAGTATGAAAGAATGATTTGAAACGAAACAAATAATAATTAAATCCATTTTCTTACAGCATGTGGTTATAAGGTCAGCTACACCACAACTTTCAAAAAATGTGCTATCCTTAACCGATGGAAACAACATCTTTGAAAACTTTATCATCTCTTTCAGACCAATTCGCATGATTGCAGCCTACACATATGGAGACAATCCAAATTAAGAAACAAAATGAACAAACAAAAATAATAAGAAAAAAAAATGTTGTCTTACTTTGGTGTTGTTTCCCATCTCCATGCCATCAACAAAACCTACCAAAATTTGTGTCATTTTATAAAATGTGAAGGAGGAAACCACAAATTAAATTGTGAATATTGTGCAACAAACCTGCGGCTATGGCCACAATATTTTTCAGAGTTCCACACATTTCGACACCTTCCACATCTTGGACCTAATAAATTATAATGTAACAAGCCAACAAAACATAAAATATTTTAGGTTGAGAAAAATGATGTATAAACAATTTTTCAAGATTTCAAACTACATCATCAATTAACCAAAGATCTCTCATCATTTTGTGCACTTATTTCTTTATTAAAATTCAATGAATGGAAGCTTGGTGATTAATTATTGAATATGTTGTTTGTTTGACACCTTTTAAAAATCAATTTTCATTACTCTTTTGAAAAACACTTGTAATAAAATCTTTTAATGAATAACTTACAATTTTCTCGGTCTTCATGTTTAAATTGTTTAGAATATGTTTGTAATAAGTTATTTGTGTTCAAATATATGTGTTATTTCATACAATTTTAATATATTTATTATTTCAAGATGATTGATTTTTTTATTAGTTGAATTCTACAAATGGAAGAAAAGAACTCACGGCTGACACAATGAAATAGGGAGTTCCAAACAACTGAACCCATTTCTCAGCAGCTTCTTTATTTTTGCTGTATCCAACCGTTGCTTCACTAAATTTCTCCAAGGCTATCTAGTAAAACATCACACATTATTAGAAAATTATACCATATATAATAATATATAAGCTTATTACCCAACACATATCAATTCACCATGGTTAATTAGAGTACCTCGTTTGCTATGTTAGCCCCCATCAAAACAGAACAATTGATTCCTAATGTTTTGGAAATGAGGGTGGAGATCATGCATGGCCCTTCCTTCTTCACCTCCATTCCTTTCACAAGGGAAATGCCTTCTGTGGAACAAAACTTGATTTACAAAAACAACCCATGTTAAAATAAATCGGTAGATTTTCCATTCCCCATTTTTTTTTTAATTTATGTTTGCAAAATTCTAAATTTGTTTCTATAAGCATATGATTTTTTTATTAAATAATACAGTCATAACAAAATATTTGCATATTATCTATCAAGTGTCAATTGTTGTAAAAATTAAACTGGTAGAAAAGTTGCCAATAAAATGAACTACAAATCATGTGTCAGCTCAATTCGCTTAAAAATGGATCAGTCGAGTCAATAAAAATATGACTCGTTTATAAATAGACTATTTTATTATTTTGATATTATTCGATAGTAATTCAAAATACTTATCATTAATTCGTTTGGGTACAAGCAACTAGAATTTAGTTTTACATTAATATCAATTGAAATTCAAAATACTGTAATATAAGGTGGAAAGTTTATCAGTATATTTATTTTATACTATGATTTGTAAAGAAAAAAAAAAGAGAGAATAAAATTATTAGTCGTTTCATAATTTTTTTTAGGAAAAGTATAGGGTACCAACATATTATCCGTCAACTTCTGCCAACTCTTATTTATATTTGTGTTTCATGGAAGTGTGTTCGTAGATGTGTCTAGTAATTAATATATTTTAAATACATATATAAAGAGACACATTTAGAAAATATATCTATAAAGACACTTCTATTAAACACAGTTATAAAAAAGACATTTTTATTAGATACATCCACGAACACACTTCCATAAAACACAATTATAAATAAGAGTTGGCAGAAGTTGGCAGATATGTTGTTAGTAACGTAGCGGAACCGTTTTTTTTTTTTCACACTATGGAATACATACACAAGTAACCCTACCGGTAGACGGGTGGAGTTTAGGGTTTTAAATAAAATTAATGAGTTAGATAGTCATTATTCAAAACCTCATCAAAGGGACTAAGTGTACTTTATTGTATCTTTTATTTTCAAATCTAAACTCTAGCTTTCAGAAACAATAGTTAAAATAGGATTATATGGTATATCTTTGCTTTTATGTATCTAAGTTACAAAAATGTGTATGCATGCCAAAAAGAGTCACAATGTATGTATAGGACACTGAAATTTAGGGAGGAAAAAAAATAATGGAAAAAATATTAAACCTGCACTTTCAACGTCAGGGTCTGCAACTACATTTTTTCCAAGCTTGATTCCAGGGAGATATTTGACATTTTCCTGGAAAAACAATACTTAGTCATTCAACGAGAAAATATTATTATTATTATTATTGGGGAATGGATGTGTGCTTAGTACTCACATTGGTTCTATTGATTACATCCGTAAGCTTCTCCCCACTTGGCAATTTCTCTTCGAACACCCACATTCTTACCTCATCTAAACATTTCAATGGATTCGTTAATATATAGAATATACCTAGAAGTGTGTTACATGAAGTTATGAACAAACAGTGAGACTTGTTTTCTCTAATTATATGAAAATTGGTCACGTTATTAATGGTAAAGAAGTTTACATTTTGATAGTTAAATGATTGTTGAATAAAATAAAATAGTCAATGATTGCACAGAAAATACTTAAATTGTTTATATAAGAAATATCCAAGAAAAGGTTCTATGCTACAATAATTTACCATAAAAAAATATTGACATTTAATTAATAATGTCAAATATATATATATATAAACATGAGAATGTATGCATGGTACTATTGGTATGTATAGATGCATGGAGGAATATAAAGTAGAAGAAGAAATGTGTACCATCGAAGGAGCTGAGTCTAACGGTGTTAGAAGCAATGAGCTTTGCCGCAACACTGCCCCAATTGCCACTTCCAACAACTGTCACTTTGTTCTTCATTGGATCTATTCGGGTTATCAGAGAAGAAGAGAACTAAACAAAAAGGATCAAAAAATGAGAGATAATGAAAGGGAAGAATTTAAGCAGAGGGAAAAAGAAGAAAAGAGTGAATATAAAGTGAAGTGATTAAGAGGCCATACACGTTTTGAAAGAAACTAAGTTCATGGAGTTAAATGCGGCGATTCCATCAAACTTTCCTACGGTACAGCTTGGACAATATTAGTACTACGTCGTTTATAATTATTACCTGTTTATAATTTAATTATTACCTTCATAATAAAAATAATAATATTGTTACGAATATTAGGGATTGGGTTAGAGACACACAGAAGGATTTTTTTATTCCATTGATAGCTTGTTGTTAATAGAGCGCCAAAAAATAGTCCAATTTTTCTTGTATTAAAAATTTAAAAAACATTTAGTAAATTGCTTTTAAGAAAGATCCTTTGTATTTTTACACATTCATTAATTCACTAATTTCTTGTGATATATATGTACCACTTTTATTTAATTTTCTAACATAAGTTTCAAGTCGGAGCTCTAAATCACATTGTTTCATATTTTTCATATGTTTTCTTACATGTTTATTTTAATGCCAATCTTTTTGTACTTGAGATGAATTTTATCCTTATAGTTTTATGAATACTGACTGATTTTATTGCATTATTCCTTGACAATTTCGAGTTACTAATATTTGTTTAATAACTTTATTTCATGTCAAAGTTTAACAAAAATGCCTAAAAGACTTGGGTACAACATAAGTGTAGCCAGAACTAATCTCCAAATTCAAGCTAGTTTGATGAATGATTTTCGTTCACATTAATTACATAAATTTGTATTAAAACTACTTATAAATTATTAATTTCTGCACTCAATTCTAATTTTAATATTTTTTTAAATGATTTCATTTTACCTGCAAGATGAAACAATGTCTAAAGGAGCTAATATATCAAGTGGGCAACCACCTGTTAGAGCTCATTCATTTTCGTATTAATAGTGCTCAAACATCTCGTATTAATACTGAATTATTTTGTCCACCGCGCAATGAAACACTGGCTCCGTCAAATCACAGTGGTGGTGACCCTCAACCTCCCGCAACACATATAGAACCTCAGCATGACAGCATGACGATAAAGTTGCCGACATATATTCGGAGGATGAAGATTACGACCTAGAGATGAATGAAGTTGGATTATTTGATAACCATGTCATGACTTATTTGCCGTCCAAGAACCCGACGGTCGTAATAATGCCAACATCGTAAAGATATTGATTACTAGACTGTTAATATTATTGGTATATTTTTTTCCTCCTATCTTAGATACTTTAAATTGTTATGTCCTTGTCTTCTATTTTTCTTTTGTATAATGATATAATCACACAAAATTTTCTTGTTTCTTCCTTAAAGGATGGCATGACAAGAGAGATAAGTCTTCAACGAGTAGCACTTTTGTTTGGTAAAAATATCATATTTCGATTTAACAGAGTTTCAACCAATTAATCAGGCGGTTAGCTTATTAAGTGGGTTTTTGGAGAGTTTAGATGTTGACTTTCAATAAATTTTTATTTGTAAAAAGAGTTGGAGGACAACGAATATAGCTATCAAAGATGATGCACGTAACATGGTTAAGGTATAAGTTTTTAATTTTTTTTTTTCAGTTTAAGGCAATTTGATTAACTTCTTGAATTTTTGTATTTTCTATTCCACATGTTTAAGTTTGATTAACATTTTATTGTGATTAATTTTTTTATTTTTCTTATTTTCAAAATCACATTAAAGCAGAGAATTATGTAAAAGATAGAAAAAAACAGAAAAGTCACAAGATCCAAGTTGTTTTATAAATTTTATGATTAGACAAAGACTTTTAAGAAAAATGCTAAGCGTTACCCATCAGGAATAGATGCAAATCATTGAAAATAGTTTTTCAATATCGGTTGAAGGACGACATAAAAATAACAAATAATGAATTGATATTTCATTTTATCCATTTTTATATCCTTTGAATTACTTCTTAAGATGCTTAATTGACTCTAACAGTAGCAAAATACCAAAATATCTTTACTTTATATTTCTTTTTTCTAAATCAAATATGCCTACCTAAAAAGCTCCTTAAGTTTTCTTGATTCAAACTACGATAATTTGTATTTGTCTCTTTTTTTTATAGGAGAAGTGTAGACAAAATACTTTAAATCGTTCGAAGCAAGGTTACATATATATTAGGGGTTCCAAAATATTAGCAAGACGAAGAGATAAAGAGGTAATCGATTTATATTTTGTTTCATATATTTTTTCATTTTTTAATATTTATTTGCTAGTTATATATTTGTGTCAATATCAATGTGTTATAAGATCAATTACAGAGAAACATTTTAGTAGAAGAGAGATATGGAACGTGGTTCATAAAAAGAAGAATGGCTCATATATACATGACAATGTGCGTATTGTTGCTCTAAGTATTGTTTACAACTTTTCTACTTCTCTTTTTGTATTTATGGTGCTAAATTTAGAATTATTAAAAAATAATTTTGGTTTGTACGAAATAATTGTGAATTGAGACCTTTAAGTATATCCATATTTTAAAGGCCAACAAGGAGAGATTTGATGACGAGCGGTCAACGGTCCATTATGTGAGTTTAAATTAATCTATTATTTCAAATTGATTTGGTTTTAAGTCATTTATTTAATTGTTATCCTAAGCATGACGTGTGGGACACAGGAGGAGTACACACAGACGTTAGAGGTCATGACCCAGCAATCTCAGCCGCCTAGTAGGACGACGAAGCCGGCTCTGAGACCTCAGTGGTAGATCATAATAGGTTTGATGCGAGACTACCTCTAAACCCCCACAAAAATCGCCGCTTCGAGTTGGGGTCGTTCTTCGCTAATGGCCTCCGAGCCTTCACATTGGCACCTTTCTCTACCTCTGCCACCAACCCCGACGATCCCCAGGATGTTGTCGACTTGAGGGAGGAAGTGCAGAAGCTGACACAGGAGCTTCACCAGCAAGCAGAGCAGTCTGAGTAAAGGTACAATGACCTTCTTACACACGTGGGTGGAGCTGTTGTCATCAGCTCGGACTTGACGGAGAAGCTAGAGCAACCCGATCGGTTGCGAGAGTAGATGGAGCAGTACAACCAATAGATGCGTGCTGTAGCTAGCGGCATTGGCAACGATGTTGGTGAAGCTCCGACGTCAGCACCTATACCGTCGCCTCAGCAGAGGGACCACAACAACGACAATTATCGGTATCTGTAGGGTTAGGGTTTTATTTTTATTTTTTTTGTCGAATTCGTTATATTTTACTTCTGTAATATTTTATTATTTTCAAACTATTTCTTTTTAATAAAATAATTTGTTAATTTCTGCTAAAAATTTTGTTAACAAGAGTTCTAATTCGTCTACTACTTGTGGCTTAACTATGCCCAAAAAAATAAAAAATATAAAAATAATACCGTCAAATTTACCGTCCGATTAATTTAACAGTAACTTGATGCCTAAACACGTGAAATGCCGCCAAAATTACCCTCGGATTAATCCGACGGTAATCATCAACTCTGTCTCGACAAATTCATTGAAAATACTAATGGAAAATCCGCCGGTAATTAGCGTCGAATGAAAAAATCTGCCAGTAAACAATTTTTGGTGTAGTTTATATCTTCAACTCCAGGATGACGGTAAATCTGACGATACTCAGCGTTTTTCTTCTAGTGGATGAATCCTCCAAAAATGTTCACAAAATGATTCACTTGCACAAGTTCTTGGAAAAGAGCATCCAGGACGAGTTTGTTGTGTAGGTATTAGACCATGTCTCACCCACTTTTTTTGTAATACTGCACAATAGTCAGACTCTGGTATGTAAATTGATGAGTATTAGAAGATGATTACAGAATTAAAGACAGACACAGCAAGAGAGAAGGCAAAGAGACAGACGATAATAAAAAATCTTTTGAGATATTTAATCAAAAGATAAGGAGATACTTTGCCACCTGATGTTACTACAGAGATAGTTTTTTTAGAAAGTGCACCGACTTTATTGCGTGTAAGACCATCTTTTTTAGCAATTTTGACCTAAAAAAAATCAAGAATTTGAATCAATTGAAATAGATACTGTAAAATTTTATTTGTTTTAGTGTTTACTATTTATTTATCTAACATTAATTGTTTCTAGTTCATAAGCAATGATGCAATTTTGACAAATTGTTATTTTATATATATATATTGATGGTTTCAGTGGCTAAGAGAAGGGAGGTTGAAGCTTAGCCCCCTTTTTTCTTGAATACACTTTCTGGTCTTTGAAGAGACTTTTCTGTTTTTGTCTCGTTCCTAGTCACGAGAGTTTTTGTTTTTGTCTCGTCACTTGGCACGAAATATTTTTTATTTTGGCTCTTGTACAACAGAAACAGAAATGGAGTAGTAGAGAAAGAAGATTACACTCAGATATATCCTGGTTCAGCTGCTAAGTGCAATGCAGCCTACATCCAGTCTCCATCACAACAATGATGGAATTTTACTATAATCATCCAGATTACAAACTGTAAAGTGCTAATCCAACTTACAAGGGGATTCTCACAGAATCATGAAACACAACATAAATAAACAAAAGAACTCTAAGACATCTATGGCTTTTTCTTTTAATTCTGCACTCTCTGCCTTTTTCCGCTCTATGACTTTTTCATACAAACCTCACTGTTTGCCTTTTTCCATGAGACTCAAGACATGACAAAATTAAATAGAAAAATACTAAACAGAATACATTGAAGGAGAAGAAAAACCATAAGCTTAGGTAGCTCTGAGAATCCTGTGCCTTGCACTCTCACTGCTTACTTCTAACTCCTTCAAAACAGAACCGGTTCGGCCACAGAGAGAGAAGAGGTAACTCATGCAAAACCCAACATGCAAGTACCTCTAGTTCTTCTTTGGTCATCACTCTTCATCAATCCGAGCGCTCCATCCTTGGCTTGCTCTCCAAGATGGATTTCTGGCCCTTGATGCTTCATGATGATGATGGCTTCATCTGCTCCAATCTCTGCCTCTTCCATCACTTCGCCACTCTAGCTACTTCCTGTGGTGGTTGAGCAGAATCAGAGACAAGCCATGCCTCCAAAGATCTCCTACTTGCTGGCCGAATCTCCTTCTTTCTTTTTGAGTATGAAGGACCCGAGATTACCTCACCAAATCTTGCCACTTTTGGTGATAATCTTAGCCACAGCATACTTTTATTGTGTTATGTTTTCTTGCCATCATCATGATGGTCTTGAGACGTGCTCCATCTCCTTTTCGGTGAGTAGGTGTAGCTCCCATGGCTTCCATTGTTTTCTGGTTAATGACCGAAGAGAAGAAAGAGATGAGAGAAAATAAGCAACTTGGAAGGAAAGCAATTGAATAAGTTAATCAATATAATTACAAAGTTGCTTTTACTTCCCTTAGAGTGGCGTGTAACAATGATACCTTCAATCAAATCAATGTCAAATTCTCTCTCATGTTTCTAATGCATGTAATAACTTCATTTTAACAAAATTTGAATTTCACTAGAAGTGGGTTCCGTTGGAAGCTAGAAGCCATACATTAGCTTTCTCTTCAACTTGTTTCGGACCAAGCATTGGATCTTTGGTTTGATATGGGCTTAAATGTTGAAGTTTAATAATACCTGTCCCATTTCATCCATCATTCATATGGCTATTGATAACATTTGTTTTCCTGATGAGTTGTTTTTCCGATCATGCATGAGGGCAAATAGCAAAGCATGTTCAACTTGGGCTTGTAATAATAATGAATCAATTTTGGCCCAAGTGACATAATAATCAGTTCAGCCATATTCATTTATCAAACCAAAACTGAATATAATTGGGCTTGCACCAGAATTTTATTTTCGGCCCAATTAAAAAACCTGCACAGCAAAATTGATTTAATCAACATTTAATCCAAAATTACTTTTGCAATTATATTAATAATGTTTAGTCATCACAAATAATAATTTAGAGTTTTCCAAACTCATCAATCTCCCCCTTGATGACAAACATTATTAAGATTGAAATGGAAAGAAATTTTTAAAGATTAAGTAAAGAATACTCCCTTTGAATTTGAATTTCTCCCCCTTTTCAAATTGTCACATGGCTCCCCCTTAATATATGCCATTTTTTATCAAGGGAAGCTTTATACCTGTAACAATTTAATCAAGGTTCAAGTAACAATGTTATTTAGCATATTCATTTCATGATGCTAAATGCTTGATTTATGAGCAGATTTGAATGATATACAAAACTTATTTGCTATCACAAATTTGATTTTCTGCTCAAACACACCATAAACAATCAAAAACTGTTTTGGTAGTAAACTTGCTGTTCAAAAATATTTTTTACTAAATCAGAGTAATCTTGGTAGGAAAAATATTTTTCATTCAAAACTTTCCAAACACAGCAACTTTTATTATTAGGAACTGCCAAAAATAAATCCAACTAAAAATCATTTTATCAAGGTAAGTAAAATGTATTATAAACACAGTAATCACACATTTTACCAAGATAAACATCAAGTACTTGGTAGCAATAAAGGTAAACCGAATGCATCAACATAAACCAAATGTATTGTTTATTCTTCAACAGAGGTGATCATGAATTTTCACAAGATGAAAATTTCATCCCCTATTTTTAGTTCCCCTGTTCCAGTTTCAATTTTTTAACCTTATTCTCCCCCTTTTGTCATCAAAGGGGCACCTGCAATCAAAATTTAGTCATAGGAAACAAGATATGCAAAATATAACCAGACAAAACAGAGTATCACAGAGTATCTCAGAGTTATAGCAGTATCTTAACACAAAACAGAGAAACAGATTGAGCCTATTTAAACCAATATCCTAAACTTAAACAGAAATTTAATCATTAGACAAATGCAGATCAAATTCTCCTTCATTTTCTTCATCTCCCAAATCTTTCTCCAAGTTTTCCAGCATTAGACCCACTCTGTCTTTGCATCTCATCCATGCTCTTTCAGATTCATATGCTAGTTTACGTGCAGCCTTATGAGATTGTATCATGACTTCTGACATATTTAAAAATTCTGTGAGAATTTCTTTGATAGACTTGGTGGTCTTGGAGGACTCAAGTCTGCCCTCAGACTCACTTTCTGAAGCCATAGATTTCTTGCTTTTGGTTCCTTTCACTGCTCCGCCTCCTTTGACCATTGACACTTTGTTCTCTACTTTCTCATTCAAAAGGTCAACTTTAAAGAATTCAAATATACTGGTTAAGAACATACCATAGGGCAGATTTGCCTTTCTGGTGCTCTTAACCGAGTCCCACATATGGCGGATCATAATATAACCAAAAGAAATGGGAGTAGATGTGATACGTGCAAATAAGATGAGGGAGTCAGAATATGTTACTCTATTGTGAGACCCGCTTTGAGGAGTTAGAATATGGGTGATGATCCTGTGAAGCAATGAGTTGGTGGAGCCTAAAGCCTTGTGAGTAGGAATATTTCTATCCAAACCTGAGAAACGCTCACATATGTGTTGAAGAACAACTGTATGGGTGACGCCAACCTGTGAGTCCCACCTTTCGGCCATGTATGCTCTCGGCCCTTCATCTTTGTATCCCAAGGCAGTTCCAATGGTGGCAGTGTCAAGAGTGATGTGAACTCTTTTCACATATGAATGGATGGTGTCATCAATTAGGCGCATGTTGGCGTAGAACTCACGGATCAGTCCTAGATACACTGGCTTCTGGATTTGAAGCAGAGGAGTCCATTGAAGCAGTTCGAAAAGAGGGGAGACATTTATTCCCTTGTTGGCGAGAGTCTCAAGATTGACAAGGTACGTCAAACAGAGATGACGCTTTTGTATGACTTCCTTGTGGAATTCATAAGAAGTGCAAGAGTTGAATCTGGCAGGATCGAAGTGGGAGTGATTCTTGGCAAATTTATTTTTGAACTCCAAGGATTCCAGATTTTCCGGTTCCATGGTGTTGTGTAGAGCGAAGCCCTTTGATTTCTGACCACTCTTCTCAGGTGTGGCTTTCTTCGGTGATGGTGGTGGTGATGCGATTGGTGAAGTGTGAGATGATTCTTCCTCAACACTTGGCTCCTTGTTTTTGCCTCGGCCTGAACTTTTCTGAGCAATCACTTTCTTTCTCATGGTGGAAGTATGTTTGGATGGTGGTGAAGGAGAAGATGAGGATGTAGAATGAATGTGGATATGAGTGTGGGTTTATGGAGAGGGGTTTTTTTGAGAAAGGCGAATGCGTTCACTTTTCCTAGAGGCCGTTTTCTTCTTCATGATGAAGAGAAGATATGGAGTTGGAAGAAGAGGAAAGGGACAAAGAGTGTGGAGAGTGGAGAGAGGTTAGAGGTGCATTAAATGTTGATTGGAAAGGAAAGTTAATGATCAACATGGCGCGGTTATTAACCAAGGGATTTTGAAAAAGTGGTTTCCTAGAATCAAGGGATTAGATGGAGAGAGGGATTTGATTTGACAATAATCACTTCCAATAGGATTTGATATGATAACAAAAAGATCTTGATCATCATAAAATGAGGGATCAATCAAAAAGTCAAGGTGGGGTCAAAAAGATTTTGTGGGACCCATGAGGAATAAAGTCTGCGCAGCCTCCCCCTTAATTACAACTTCTCCAATATGCTTAAAATTTATCTCGTCTATTCCTATGAGATAAAACTGAGCAGAGTTAGTATTTCACAGATTTTCAACAAAACTTAAATCAAACATTCCCAAGCTCTTTCTTAGAGAACAGAATCTGACTTCACAGAGGGGTTTTGTAAAAATGTCAGCAAGTTGATCTTCAGATTTTACAAATTGAATATCAATAGTACCCTTTTGCACATGTTCTCTAATAAAATGATATTTGATTTCAATGTGCTTTGTTCTTGAGTGCAAAACAGGATTTTTTGAAATATTTATTGCACTCATGTTATCACAAAATAATGGTATACTATTGATCTTTAATTTGTAATCTTCCAACTGCGTTTTTAACCATATTAATTGTGAACAACAAGCAGATGCGGATATATATTCAGCTTCAGCTGTGGATAGAGCAACTGTGGCTTGTTTCTTGCTTGGCCACATGTTGAGTGAGCTTCCAAGGAAACAACACATGCCGGAGGTGCTTCTTCTATCCACTCTATCTCCCGCATAATCTGCATCACAAAACCCTACTGCACAAAAATCATCAGATTTTGGATACCACAAGCCATAATCACATGTTTCCTTAATATATCTAATGATGCGTTTAACAGCCAAAAGATGAGATTCTTTTGGGTGAGATTGAAATCTTGAACATACACCCACACTTTGAACAATATCCGGTCTAGAGGAGGTAAGATACATTAATGAACCAATCATTCCCCAATCATTCCCCTATACCGTGTTTCATCCACATCTTTGCCATTATCATCCTTTTCAAGTTTATTGTTCGGATGCACTGGTGTTCCCATTGGTTTAGAATTTTCTAGGCCAAACTTTTTGATAAGTTCTTTTGCATACTTTCCTTGGTGAATAAAAGTACCACTAGGAGTTTGTTTAATTTGGAGGCCAAGAAAGAAAGTAAGCTTTCCCATTAAACTCATCTCAAACTCACTAGTCATGAGTTTTCCAAACTCTTCACACAAGGACTCATTGGCCGATCCAAACACAATATCATCCACATAAACTTGAACAAGAAGGATGTCATCATTAGAAACTTTAATGAACAAAGTAGTGTCGGTGGTTCCCCTTTGAAAATGATTTTCTAATAGGAAGGCACTAAGCCTTTCATACCACCAATAGGAAGGCACTAAACCTCTCATACCAAGCTCTTGGAGCTTGTCTAAGACCATAAAGAGCCTTAGTTAGTTTGAAAACATGATTTGGAAAGTCTTTATGTTAAAAACCGAGGGGTTGTGCCACGTACACTTCTCTATCAATAAAGCCATTAAGGAAAGCACATTTTACATCCATTTGAAATATTTTGAAACCCTTATGGGCAGCATAGGCAAGAAGCAATCTAATTACTTCCATTCTAGCTACCGGAGCAAAAGACTCATCAAAATCTATTCCCTCTTCTTGATCGTAACCTTGGGCCACTAATCTAGCCTTGTTACGAACAACTTGTCCATCCTCGCCAAGTTTATTTTTAAACACCCACTTAGTACCCGTAACTTTCTTACCATCCGGATGAGGTACTAAAGTCCAAACCTCATTCTTATCGAATTGAGCAAGCTCCTCTTCCATGGCCTTGACCCATGATGGGTCCTTAAGAGCTTCTTTCACATTATTGGGCTCCATTTGTGACAAAAATGCAAAGTTACTTGGTTTGGATTGTCTTTTGGTTGAGGATCTTGTTGTCATTCCTTGTGAGGGATCACCAATTATGAAGTCATGAGGATAACCCCTCATAGACTTCCATTCTCTAGGCTTCCTTTGTGGTGTTGAGCGTTGATGAGTTTCTGTTGGTCTCACTGTTTCAGTTTCTCGTGCTGGCTCAGGAGACAAAATGGAAATGTCTCCTCCAATCTGACGAGACAATTCTGGACTGGCAGTTTCTTCAATTTGGGCAGACTTGGGATTTTCTTTGCTTGTTTCAACTCCTTCATAATCTGAATCAATATCTATCACAGTACTGGGAATTAAGTTAGAATCACAAAAAGTAACATGTATGGATTCCTCTATGGTTCTATGTTCTTTAAGGTAAATCCTATAGGCCTTGCTAGTGATGGAGTATCCAACAAACATTCCTTCATAAGATTTTGGATCAAACTTACCAAGATTTTCTTTGTTGTTAAGCACAAAACATTTGCATCCAAAAACATGAAAGTACTTAAGATTTGGAGGGGTTCCTTTCCATAGTTCATAAGGAGTTCTTTTCAACCCTTTTCTAATTATTGTCCTATTCAAAATATAACATGTTGTATTTACAGCTTCAGCCCATAGAAATTTTGGAACCTCATTCTCACATAACATAGCCCTAGTCATTTCTTGAAGGCTTCTATTCCTTCTTTCAACAACCCCATTTTGTTGAGGTGTTCTAGGACATGAAAAATTATGAGAAATTCCAAAGTCATCACAGAATTTTTCAAAGT
>NC_029777.3:98026930-98036887 GCF_000817695.3 Arachis duranensis | reverse complement strand
ATCTACCACTACCAAACCATAGTGTTTACCTCCTAGACTTTGTGTTCTAGTTGGACCAAAAAGATCAATATGTAACATCTCTAATGGCCTTTTGGTTGAAATTCCATCTTTTGGTTTAAAAGAGGATTTGATTTGTTTGCCTAATTGACAATCATCACAAGTAAGATCCTTATCAAATTTAATTTTAGGAATTCCTCTAACCAGATTTTTCTTCACTAGTTTAGAAATTTGGTACATGCTAGCATGACCCAACTTTCTATGCCATAGCCATTTTTCAGATTCAAGAGATGTAAAACATGTTACATTTTGTTCTTTCATATCCTCAAGAGTTAATCCATACACATTGTTGCATCTCTTAGCTTCAAAAAGAATATCCCCAGTTTTTTCACAAACTACAAAGCATACAAATTTTCTAAAAATTACTTCAAATCCTAAGTCACACAATTGACTTACACTAAGTAAATTGTGTTTCAAACCATTGACAAGAAAAACATCATTTATACAAGATGAAAAGTTTTTACCAACTTTTCCAACAGCCACTATCTTTCCTTTTCCATCATCACCGAAAGTGACAAGTCCTCCATCATATTCATCAAGCTTTATGAAGAAGGTTGTCCTTCCGATCATATGCCTAGAGCATCCGCTGTCCATGTACCACATATTTTTCTTCCTCTTGGATGCTAGGCATACCTACAAAATAAGCTCAAGTGACCTTAGGTATCCAAATTTTCTTGGATCCTTTTACGTTAAACTATCTCCTATGTTCCAAATCATTGTAATAAAAAAACAACTTTGTAGACTTTATCACCAATCAGTCTTTCACCAAAGAAACACTGAATAGGAAAATGACCGCTTCGGTTGCATAACCTACAAAACCTTGGAGTTGCTGTTTTGTTAAAGTAGGTGGTATCTTGAAACCTTGTGTCATTGGATGAAGAAGCTTTATCTTTAAAAGAAGATTTCTTATCAGATTTATAAAACCCCAAACTAGCTTTATCAAAGAGTGGTTTTTGACTAGCCAAAATTTGATTTAGATTTTCAGAACTTTGAGTAAATTTGGCTAAGTCATTTTCAAGACTTTTAACCTTTTTCAGCAACTCTTCATTTTCCTTAAAACAGTTTACATATGCAACTACCGAGTGATCACTTTCACAACTTCTAAGTTGAGCTTTCAACTGCTTATTTTCTTCCACAAGATCACAAGCAATTTCGGCCTCCCTTAGCTTTTCTTTGAGAAAATTATTTTCAGCTTTAAGAATGAAAATTTGTTGTTCAACATCTTGATTATCAGTCAAAAAATATCTTATTTTTTTAGAAAGGTGATCTATCATAAGATGAAGGTCTTCAGTGTCAGGGTTTTGAAAAAATACCTGATCTACATGATTTGCCATGAGACAAGGCTGTGACTTGGTCTCAGATTCTTCATCACTGTCTGAGTCATTTTCCAAGTCTTCCCATGATGCCATTAGACCTTTCTTCTTCCCTCCTTTTTTCTTCTTCTCTTTCTTCAACTTGGGACAATCAGATTTGTAATGCCCCATTTCCTTGCAGTTGAAACAAGTCACTTTGCTAAGGTCTTTCTTCATTTTCCTTGAGCTGCCGCCTTTGCCTTTGAACTTCACCATTTTCCTGAATTTTTTGGCAAACAACACAAATTCATTTTCAGATGAATTATCACTGGATTCATCATCCAGAGGGTTAGTTACAGAAGAAAATGCAATTCCTTTCTTTTTTTATTCCTTCTTTAAATAAGTGTTTTCAAAAGCAAGAAGGTTTCCTCTCAAATCATCAAGTGTCATGGAATCAAGATTGCTACTCTCAGAAATAATTAAAGCTTTTGTTTCCCACTCTTTAGTGAGACATCTCAGCACTCTTCTCACAAGCACAGAATCAGAATGTGTTACTCCCATAGCATCCAAGCCAACAATGATGGTATTGAACCGTTCGAATAGTTTATCAATGGATTCTCCTTCCTTCATTGTAAACATTTCATATTCCCTGTTTAACATGTCTATCCGAGTCTTCTTTACAATGGTGGTTCCTTCATGAGTGATTTGTAATTTATCCAGATTTCCTTTGCCGTTGTGCATCGTGATACCCGTCGGTACTCCTCAAAACTGATAGCACAGTTGAGTAGATTTATGGCCTTGGCATTTAGCTCCACTTTCTTCCTATCTTCTTCGGTCCAGCTTGCTTCTGGTTTAAGAGTGATTACTCCTTCAACACTTGTGTTAGTAGGAAACTGTGGTCCTTCTAGGATGATCTTCCAAAGCCTGTAGTCTACTGCTTGCACAAATATCCTCATTCTCTCCTTCCAATAGGTATAGTTTTTTCCATTGAAAAGAGGCGGTCTGTTGCTTGACTGCCCTTCTGTGAGATTGTACGATACCAAATTTGAGCCACTGCTTTCTGCCATAAGGATCTTTTCTCCAAGCTGCAAAGCTTGATCTCTTTGAGACCAAGCTCTGATACCAATTGATGGTTTCAGTGGCTAAGAGAAGGGGGGTTGAATCTTAGCCCCTTTTTTTCTTGAATACACTTTCTGGTCTTTGAAGAGACTTTTCTGTTTTTGTCTCGTCCCTAGCCACGAGACTTTTTGTTTTTGTCTCGTCACTTGGCACGAGATATTTTTTATTTTGGCTCTTGTACAACAGAAACAGAAATGGAGTAGTAGAGAAAGAAGATTACACTCAGATATATCCTGGTTCAGCTGCTAAGTGTAATGCAGACTACATCCAGTCTCCATCACAACAATGATGGAATTTCACTATAATCATCCAGATTACAAACTATAAAGTGCTAACCCAACTTACAAGGGGATTCCCACAGAATCATGAAACACAACATAGATGAACAAAGGAACTCTAAGACATCTATGGCTTTTTCTTTTAATTCTGCACTATCTGCCTTTTTTCGCTCTATGGCTTTTTCATACAAACCTCACTGTTTGCCTTTTTTCATGAGACTCAAGACATGACAAAATTAAATAGAAAAATACTAAACAGAATACATTGAAGGAGAAGAAAAACTGTAAGCTTAGGTAGCTTTGAGAATCATGTGCCTTGCACTCTCACTGCTTACTTCTAACTCCTTCAAAACAGAATCGGTTCGGCCACAGAGAGAGAAGAGGTAACTCATGCAAAACCCAACATGCAAGTACCTCTAGTTCTTCCTTGATCATCACTCTTTATCAATCCGAGCGCTCCATCCTTGGCTTGCTCTTCAAGATGAATTTCTGGCCCTTGATGCTTCATGATGATGATGGCTTCATCTGCTCCAATCTCTGCCTCTTCCATCACTTCGCCACTCTAGCTACTTTCTGTGGTGGTTGAGCAGAATCAGAGACAAGCCATGCCTCCAAAGATCTCCTACTTGCTGGCCGAATCTCCTTCTTTCTTTTTGAGTATGAAGGACCCGAGATTACCTCACCAAATCTTGCCACTTTTGGTGATAATCTTAGCCACAGCATACTTTTATTGTGTTATGTTTTCTTGCCATCATCATGATGGTCTTGAGACGTGCTCCATCTCCTTTTCGGTGAGTAGGTGTAGCTCCCATGGCTTCCATTGTTTTCTGGTTAATGACCGAAGAGAAGAAAGAGATGAGAGAAAATAAGCAACTTGGAAGGAAAGCAATTGAATAAGTTAATCAATATAATTACAAAGTTGCTTTTACTTCCCTTAGAGTGGCGTGTAGCAATGATGCCTTCAATCAAATCAATGTCAAATTCTCTCTCATGTTTCTAATGCATGTAATAACTTCATTTTAACAAAATTTGAATTTCACTAGAAGTGGGTTCCGTTGGAAGCTAGAAGCCATACATTAGCTTTCTCTTCAACTTGTTTCGGACCAAGCATTGGATCTTTGGTTTGATATGGGCTTAAATGTTGAAGTTTAATAATACCTGGCCCATTTCATCTATCATTCATATGGCTATTGATAACATTTACTTTTCTGATGAGTTGTTTTTCGGATCATGCATGAGGGCAAACAGCAAAGCATGTTCAACTTGGGCTTGTAATAATAATGAATCAATTTTGGCCTAAGTGACATAATAATCAGTTCAGCCATATTCATTTATCAAACCAAAACTGAATATAATTGGGCTTGCACCAGAATTTTATTTTCGGCCCAATTAAAAAACATGCACAGCAAAATTGATTTAATCAACATTTAATCCAAAATTACTTTTGCAATTATATTAATAATGTTTAGTCATCACAAATATTAATTTAGAGTTTTCCAAACTTATCATATATATATTATTTTTGCACACACATATGCATGCACGCATATTATTTTAACATTTGATTAAATGTTACTTACTTTAATTAACTTTCAATAAATTTAACTAACATAAAAAATTACACAAAATATTGATTGTAACCTACAATAAAAAGCAAGTGAACAAAAAAATAATAAAAAAAAGATTTGGCAGCAGTTTCCAACCCACCTCAAAATAAACACTAAATTTGTTTGTCCAAATAAATGTGGCGGTTTGTAAATCATCGCTAAAGAATAATCAGTTTCATTTTCACCACAAAATTAATTCGTAGCAAATTTTTAATTTACAATAGTGATTCCAGCAGTTTTAAAAAATCTGCCGCTAAAGATTTAGTAGCGTTTTATTTGAAAGTGGTGATCGAACCGACATTATCCGTTTGACAGCAATAAAAAACTGCCGCTATCTACCAAAATTCTTCTTGTGATAATATTTAATTAATTATAGAAATAAATAGAGGTACGAGGCAAGTTTTTTTAAAAAAGTAACGGCAATTAATATTTCGTTAATTGTGACCCATTTCAAATCTAAGATCTTAAACTAGATTATTTCATTATTCATATTCTTAATTCTTGAAAATAAGATACCTAACGAGTATCTTATATACTTATTTTAATAAATATATATACATAAATTATGAGCAATAAAATAATAAACTATCATATTAAATGTATATTAAAATTAATTACTAAAATTAGTTATTAATATAAAATACATATAAAAATATAAATTACATATATATTTATATACAAATACATAATAACTAATTTTAGTGATTAATTTTGGTATGTAAATAGCATATTTGATAACGAATTATGATAATTAATAAATTTTGTGTGTGTTAGGATCGCTGCCAATATGATAATTATGATGGTTATACAATTTTAAGAATATTTAAAAAATATTATTAAAATTAAGATAATTTTTTTTGAGTAATTGCTCAAATCAGTCCCTAACAATTTTAAAAGCGGATATTTTAGTTTTCAAGAAAAATTAATACACAGATCAATTCTCAAGGTTTTATTCTAACAGACAAATCAGTTTTCAGTTCATTTTTCGACAAAGTAATTACCCAGATTAGTTCCCAAAGATTTTAAAAACAAACATTTAGTCCCTAAAAAAAATTAATATACAGATCAATTCTCAACGTTTTTCTCCATCAGACATAACAATCCTCCATCCAAAAAATAAAATAATAATTATTATAATTATTATTAACTGCACAATAATACTATACCATAATATTTTTGTATTTTTTAGACAAAAATAATAATAAATTTATTCATTAGATTCTTATGTATGTATTTCTAATATAAAAAGTATATATATATACAACAAGATAATATCCCAAGGTCCAACTTCGCTTGCTTAGGAACTCTAGATGCTTAGCGAGGTGCCTCTCGACCTGCATCTGAAAATAAACAATATATGTATGGAATAAGAACCGGGATTATTAGCATGGTAAAGGTGCCAACGTACATAATGTATAAGGTCCCGGAAAAGCCAGAGGAAATTCTAGAACTCCGACACTCAAAATAAAACTTAAAGGAATAAGCTAAACCAGAATTTAGGCAAACTATCTATGGTTCTCTAGTTCCGAATCTATCCTTAATTCAAAAATTCACCCTTTCCTTTTCCAACCCTCCAAAACACTGGTGTAACTACCCTCGTCCCTCCTCCGCCAGACAAGGAATCTCTCAGTTGCATAGACATACAACACAGACAAAGAAAGCACGTATAAAATGCAATTCCAGCAGGTAGAATATATAGCAAGTAGGCATAGCTAATCAAATAGGCACACCCAAGTAATGCACATTCAATCAAAATAGACAAATGCACATGATGTATGCCTGCCCTATGGTTGATGAGTCTCATCTATCAGTTATGTAGCCAAACCCGACATGTCCATAGCTAGCCCTGGACAGTCCCTTCGTGTGTGCATCCCCAAGAGTCTATGCATATAATCACAATTATTCGATTAACATCTCATTAGGGGAATTTCCAGGGAGTTAAAGTGCCTGGCCACATCTTACGACTTAGGGTCAACAGAGTATCGAGTGTCAACCTAGAGCAAGTGGTGGTAAGCCACTGCATCTACCCAGGAAATCTCGTATCTCAGATAACAAAAATGCAATAAGACATATAATTCATTTGATCTTAAATCAATCATCATTTATCAATCATTATTCATCAATATTGCTTTATTCTCAAAATTGCCCCATTCATTACTTTCATTATCTCATTAAATCAACTATCCCCTCTTTCAACTCTTTCGATATCAATTCTATCTTCTTCCACTCACAATTTTAGATGTTATCAAATTTATATAGCTACTGTAGCAAAACATTTATGTATATTAGTGGAGTCATTCATTCGAACAATTCTTCTAGGTAATCAACAGGGGGATCCAGTCAACTCCTGTCAATTTTTATTAGACTGAATTTAAAGTGCACTAAAACAAACAAAAAAATCCACTCCATTTATACTCTTCTTAACCTTAGTTTCAAAAAATGCATGCAGCCCGCCTCACTCTCCTACTCTGCATGCCGATACCCGCACCATCAACCTCCGTCATAGACTATGTCCGCATCGCTGTCGCCTCCTCCAACGCTGCCATGAACGAGCCCATCATGCTGTGTTGCTTCCGCTGCAAGGACACTGCCCACCACGGTCGAGAAGTCACGTCAAGTCGTAAGCCTCCTCTATCGTGCTGCATAGCCTTCCATTGCGTCGTCACCACGTCGTTGTACCGCGCCGTCTGCCTCTTCTGTCACGTCGCGTCTCAACTGTCTTCGCTGTGATGTAAAATCCGGTTAATTAACGGCTAATTAACCCATAAATGATAATTTACTCTAGAAAGCCCAAAATGTGATTTTTATGGCTAAATGTGATAGAGGAGACTGAGACAAGAATTTCGGTACCAATTTTATAGAAATCGAACCAAGATTGGACCAAACGGGCCAAACCGGGCCAACCAGACCCAAAGTGGGCCCTTGGCCCAACATAACTAGACCAAAACCCTAGTTTTCAGCATTCTCTCTCCTCACTAAACACACTCATATGCTGAAAATGGAGGCCATGGAGGGAAGAACACTCTCTCAAGTTCTTTCTCTCACTTGATCTTCAAACCACCATAACTTTTGATCTAGAGCTCCGATTGCCGCTCCGTTTGCGACCACGCGTTCACCGCAGAGAGCTCTATAAAACCCATACAACTAATCTTGAGGTAAGCCACGTTTTTCTCTTCGAAATTCCAGCCTTGTTTTCGAATTTTATGAGCAAAAATGTTGAGATCTTGGGCTCTTTGATGTTATAGGACCCAACTCTCTTGAAGGAGAAGGTTAATCTTGTCTCCTTGGACCTTGGGTGTGGTAAAATTCTCAACCCTAGTGTATTTTGTTGTTCTATGATGTTTAGGTATTGAGATGTTGTGTATGGGTATGATGATTGTGGCTTAGGTTGTGTATATATGAATATTGGAGCTTGATTGGTGATTTTGAAAAGCTTGAAAAAGAGATTTGGTGGTGAAAAATTTGTTCTTGGAGGTATTGAGGCCTTGAGAGCTTGTGGATAAGTGGTTTGGAAGTGCTCCGGTTGAGCTTGGGAAATCGGCTAAGGTATGGTTTCGGTTTCCCGTATCTAATATGTAATGTGGTAGGAAATACTTAGGCTAGAGGCCCTAAGATAGGCATTAAATTGTTGATGTTGTCGAATTGTTGATATATATGGTGTGGTCATATATGTGATGATGATTAATGATGCCTTGATGGTATGATGTATGAGAAATATGCATGTTGTGATATATGCTTGATGACTGGTTATGGTTGAATTGTGGGTTGAACCATGTTGATGGTGAGTATGATATTGATTGTGTACAATGATGATTTAGAGAAATTGATGTTGTGAGAGTTGGCATGAGGAAGAGTATATGATATGTCAATATATTTGAGTTTGAGCCACTTGGGTGAAGTGGGTTAAAATGATGAGATAGTGATTTTGATAAATTGTGGTAAAGTGTCAATGTGTGAGTTGAGGAGGCTTGATGTTGAAATTGATATATTTTGATTGATTTCAAAGAAAAGGGGATGAAAATGACATGTTTTGATTGATTTTGAAAAGAGTTGGAAATGGCTTGTTTTGAAAATGGCACTTTGTGGTTTTTATGAAAAACATGGTTTTTGGGCATACTTTGGTGGGACATAACTTGGACTACGGATCTCTGTTTTGTGCCAAATCTATTTAAAAATGAAATTGGATCCGGGATGTCCATGTCGTTCGAAGAACGGGTGAAAAACGATTTAAAATGAGAAAGTTATGTCCGTTGGAAGATTGGGGGTTGAAACTGTGAATTCTGCAGCTTTTAACTTAGAAAAACTTTTAGCAGAATGACCCCCCGCGCGTAGGCGCACTTGGCGCGTACGCGCCGTTCTTCTCGAAAGCGCCATCCACGCGTGCGCGTGATGTGCGCGGGCCCGCCGATGGTGCTGCACCCCAATGCCCAGCCATTTTCCAGAGAGTTGTGCCAGAACTGTGCCAGCTTTGTGCCTGGGCACGAGAGTATCCACGCGTACGCGTGGTTGACGCGTGCGCGTCGTTTGACTAGTTTTCAATCCATGCGTTAGCGTGCATGACGCTTACGCGTCGATGAGTTTTCGAGGCCATCCACGCGTGCGCGTGGAGTGCGCGTACGCGTGGACCTGTTTTCATCCCAAAGTTGATTTTTGAGTTTTAAAAGCCAAATTTCATACTTCTAAGCCTCCGATCTCATCACTTATGTCTTAAATCATTATGATATGTCTAGCTATGAGGAAAAGGGCTAGTGAATGTGGCAACTTGTGAGTGAAGCAAAGGAAAAATGGATGATCAATGAGGATCAAGCATGAATATGTGAGATGCAGAGGATGGTGGTGGAAGTGCTTGTTATGCCATGGGCCGAAAGGCTGTGATTGTTGATGAAACGGCTGGTTATGGATTTAACCGTGAGCCGGGTGGCTGGTTATGGATTTAATCGTGAGCCGGAATGGCTGTGTATGCGTGAGCCGGAATGGCTGTGTATGCTATGAATATTGGCTGGTTATGGATTTAACCGTGAGCCGGAAGGCTAGATTATTGCCGTGTTATGGCGGAGCCATGATTATGGCCAAGTATAAATGCATATATGCTGTTGAATGAATTGTGAATGTTGCACTTCCATTATCGGAGATGAGAGTTTCCCTGGGAGAAAGCAGTGGCTAGCCACCACGTGCTCCAGGTTGAAACTTGATACTCTGTTGACCCTATGTCGTAAGTGTGGCCGGGCACTGTGAAAGACCCGGATGAGCTCGCCCCCGTAAATATTCACCAGCGAGGGTGATGGATATAGATCATGATTATGATCAAGTTTATAACGAGTATAACTCGAGTTGGGGATGCGTGACAGAGGGACAGTCCAATGGTTAGCGACCAGGACTTGTCGGGTTGGCTCTATAACCTACAAGATGATATCATCAGCCACTAGGGACAGGCATTCATCATATGCATACTATATGAATTGTTTGAGATTGCATATTTGACTGCATATTACTTGCTAATTGTCTAAATGCCTTACTTGTTCTTAATTGTATATTTCTTGCTTGATATAACTGTGTTTGCTACATTATACTCCTGCTGGTGGTTGGGAGGTCTGAAGGAATTGG
>NC_029777.3:98014102-98026622 GCF_000817695.3 Arachis duranensis | reverse complement strand
AGCTATGTTTTGGTTTATATGTTTTGTTTAGATACTTTTATCTCCATTAAATAATACAAACTGTGATGACTCCTCTTATGGGAGATTTTGGAGAATAGGTTTTATGTATTGGTGTCCCTTTGGGTTTCCTTTGGGGTTTTTCTTATTTTATCATATGTATATATTGTTATGCTCGGACCGGTTATCTTCGCAGCCGGATCTTGAGTCTTGATATTCCTGTTTTTGACACTCCTTTGTATATATATAATCTCGCGTTGGTTACCCTTATTCATTACGTTATCGATCGGAGTGTTGCGCTTTCGAGTTGCGGTTTTTGTTTACCCCTTTTTCTACAAAGGCTCCTAGTTATAATCAATCATTTCATACTACTATACGTACTATTTTTTTTTATTTTAGAGGTCGTAATACCTTGTCATCTCTGAATTATGACTTAAGCATAAGACTCTGTATGGTAGGGTGTTACATGTGACGCCGCGTCTCTTCCTCCTCCTCCATCGTGTCTTGTCTCCTCTTCCTCTTTCATCACGCTGTCGAGTCACGTCCCATCCTCCAAAGGTCAGTGGATGTTGTTTTTTCGATTTACTGGATATTTCATCTCTATTTTAGGGTTCATAAACTTAGTAAATGACTTCATATAAGATTGGATGTTCCTTTTATTCGAGATTGGATGTTTCTTTTATTTAAAAATAGATATTTTTTATTACGATCGGATGTTTCTTGTCCCTACACTAGCGGTAAGAACAATGGCACACCATAAAGGCAATGATGTGGCGGTCTGCATGAGAGAGAAGGCCGACACTATGAGAGAAAAGGTTGACGGCACTGTATTTAGAAAGCGATTAATTTACTAAATTCTTATTATTCAAAAACGTAATTAATGTCAAATTAATCAAATTATGATTTAAAAAATAATTTAAAATTAATAAATATTAAATGGAGTTGTTTAAAAGAGTTGGTTCCTAAATGCCTATGCCTTTTGGGACATAATATCTAGAAGCTGCTGCGGAAAACCCTCGTTTGCATTGCATGCGCAGCACTACTTTCTCTAGTGATCATACAGATAACATGCATTGGGATGGAAGAGACCCTTCCATAGCTTTATTTTGGGTTCTAGCTAATAATAATTGCTAAGCATTTCAACCTTTATTCAATAATTATTTATTATTGCTTTTTTGTCTCTCTCTGTTCTTCAGATTTGATCTATATGTCTACGTTATTAACTTATTGTTGTCGTTGCTTTTGTCTCAAATTTGGTTTTTATATTATTCTTCATGTATGTTGCTTTTGGTTTCTGACCGATTTGGTGCTTTCTGTGTACTTTCGTCGTTGCTTTCTTGTCTCCTCTATAGTTCGATATACAAGTTGACCATAGGGAATTTAGTTTCCTCTTTTTTCACATGTTGCTAAAATTAAACATGGACTATATTAAAATGCACTAAATTTAGAAGCACGTATCCATCTAAATTGAGAATATTGCTGCTTAAAATAATGAACCAAAGTTATTAGAGACGAATATTAACCCAGTATTTCAAAGCGTAAAATCCAGCCAATAATTACTTGTAATAAGATACATACTATAGTCACTTATACATCCTTGTATCTCAGAGTAACTGCTAACTATACAAAATTCAATTTAATATAGTATAGGAAAATGACCGTACTTGATTTTTTATTTTAAACTAGAAATATGTTATTTTTATACTTAAAAATGGGGTGATGCCCTACCCAAAAAACAGTTGGGGGCGTATATTCATGTTAAGGAAGCTGAAAGCAGAAACAGAAACAGAGCATAGGGTTGTGAAGAATGAATCAAAGCTAGTGTTGTGATGGAATCTCATGTAAAATGTACATACACATATATCACAGTAAGACTTATATACTAACCGTGTTACATCCTAAATCATGAAAGGCTAACTGATATAACAAACATATATAGCTTTCTAACTGACCTCTAACTAACTTCTTTTATCATTTATAGAAATTTTCAATAGTTGTGATGGCACAATTTAACAGTGAGCGGCAATTGCATTAATTGTGATGGCACAATTTAAGGTAAAAATACAAACATTGAAACATTAATTGATCATAAAGTGAAAGGGATTCGAACTACTATATATTACGTTTGATCAAAATGCTGAAAGAACTATGAACATCATTAATCAAGGGTCTAACTTATTATGCACAGGCCTCCGTCTTCGAGGTAGAGAATAATCCTCATCAGACCACCAATTAGGACCCTGCTTTTGCTTTTCATGTCCGTTGAGTCCCTCTGATCCTGCAATTTTCATACACAAATATTGAACCCAATGAAACCAAACTAGAAATAAACACACAAGTAAACTACCTGGAGGGTTAGGTCTGGCTGAAAATGTTAAATATTGGCTTAGCAACATGAAGAAAACAATTACTCTAAGTAACCGCGAAAACTTCATGTCAAAGCCTTTTTCTCCATAATACTATATCCCTGTCCTTCAACTCTTAGGAAGAATCCATAACCATAATGCTTGGTTTTTATAACTTAGATCTCAAAGGTGAATGTGGCTCCCGCTGAGGTGAGAATAGTATTGTCGGTTTGGTGCTGTGTGCGTGACATGTTTTTTGGGGTTGGTATCTCTTTTTGTTTCTTTCTATCCTAAAGACTAAAGAGCCACCAACTTTTCAGAAAGGCTAACATCAATGTTAATATAGATTTAATCACGTGGTCCATAGCCTTAAAATAGAGACATTCAAGAGTAATTCAGGCATGTCAAAAAATCTGGGAATAATAATGGTAACTACAAAATTAAAAGTTCCTCCTTGTGAAGGATAATATTACAAGAGAATTAAGTATAATCAAGTTGGGTTGGTCTAGTGGTTAGTTCACTAGTCCACTTAAGCAAGTGTCGCAAATTCGAATCGGCAAACTCTTAAATTGAATTCTGATCCACGACAGATTAGTCATTGACCTGCCGGATTGACAGATACAGTGGGAAACCAAAATTAAGTGTCATAAGACTAGTACTATTTTAAATGTGAAAATAATTTAAAAGATTATCTTTTGGTTTAAAAAGTCAAACTGATATTTTTACAACTTTATAAACTCAAAATGTTATCTCCACATAAGTTCCAATGGGTGGTTCTTGCATATGAAAAGAAAAACCCTAATGTAATGCATGACAGATATGATAGGATAAAATGCATATTGTCATTGACATATATGTACATGTACATTACATGGATATGTACATAGATTCTGTTTTGTACCATCATCCACTACTTGACACATAGCACTCAAACTTTTTCTCTTTAATCTTTATATATTAAGAGATGTTATCTCTTTAGAATCTTTTGAGCTAGCTAGTAAGAGATCAGCAACTCTGTTTTTGCTGTTCTTTGAATCAAATTAACCTCTGCCAGTCAGTTCCAAAGTTATGATCTTTGTTCTTTGAAACATGCTGAAACTATTTTAATTTCCAAGGTTATGAAATTAATATTTTAGTTTCTCGAATTGTAACGGGTGATGTAAGTTTTCCTTGGGTGATATTTGTTTGTAAAAAATAGCTTGAATAACCTAAAAAAAAATCCAATTTTAGGGGCTATAATTATTGAAATTTATTTCAAGAACTAAAATGAAACGTACATGATACAAACACCTTTAACGATCAAATAAGCACTTACAGGGGAAAAAAAGAAAAAAAATTTTAACATTCGATCCTTAAATATCAGACTAAATACTCAGTCTACAGAAGTTACAAAAGGGCTACATTAACATAGGTATGTTTAAGATTCATGTAGGTTTTCTTCAGAAAAAAATTAAAGAAATGGATAAAAGATCTTCATAAATTTTAATCATCAATAGAAATAAAACCTTAGCATGCTCGATCAACAAAGAAAATTTGAACTGAAATGCGGTAATTTAGTGCATAAGCTTGTATAGATATCTCAATTATTCCATGTGGATTTACAACAGATATATAAATTTTTCGCTGAATGTAAAAAATTTTTAATTCTAGAATTCAAATCACATTTGTGGTCACCTCAAAAGTTCCTAGTCTGAAAAGTGGAAGTTTTTCTTATGAAGCACTACTGTTAAATGGCTCCTTATCATTGTAACAAAAGTCCCACACAGCTTCCATAGCTTCCTTGGCGGCTTCTTCAGAACAATAGGGATTTCCTGATAATGACTTCATAACTCTTCTTCTGATACATTTCTTCAAATTTCATTCCAATTATTCAGAATTGAATACGTTACAGTAAGCAAAATGTATAAATAATGATAACAATAACAATAATAATATATTCTGTGCTTTCATTTAACAGCAAGGGTAAGTCATTTAAGTAGCAAGGGAGCAAAGACAATGGTTAAACCTTATATATAAGTTATGCAACAATGTAGTTTGTCCTTTTAATGAACTTCAGAAAATAGAAAATACAGTTCTTTCCTCCATCAGTGGATGAATCAGATATAAAGGAAAATGTTTTAAAGGTGGTGTAGCAGTTTTTTCTTTTGGGATTTGACTATTTTGGCTCAAGAACTATGCTTGTCTCATTAGTTCTTTTTCCATCTCCAAGGCTCAAACTCGAGATCAGAGACTAATGAGCTTACCTACCACTCAACTAAACTGCTGTTGGTGTTTGTTTAGCAGTTTAATTTTGTTTTCATGAATAATTTTAACTTTTATAGAATATTTGCGTGTGTTTGAATCCATTTCTACTTTAGGCACAAGAATAAGAGTAGCTCATAATTTAGAGACCAAAGATCACCATTGTCTCAAAAGAATAGAATAGTTTGCAGTAATCACTACATATTCTTCAAATGGGAAAATCAATTTACATTCAGCTTTTCTACATAAATGCCTGAGCAGAAAAGATGCAATGGAGATGTTTAGTAGATGCCATAAAGAACAGTTAAACTCCATTGATAATAAAAAATTTTATGTAGGTATATAAGATCTGATCTTGCTCTTCAGCCAAACAGTTTGGTGAGTGGGATTCAAGATGGCAATCTAAGATTCAGCAATAGATGCCGGACATTAAATTTAAATTTTCAAGTGATTACTTAGTAATCAGCAGGGAAAAAAGCATACATTTCTTTTAGTTTCCTACTTGTCTTTATCTTCAATGAAGTCCTATGAGCTATGATTAGGGACATAAACTATATAAACACACTAACATTGAAATTAGCTATTACATTTTAACTTACTAAACAACTTAACAACAAACCCGACTTCAATCAGTTTAGGAAAAAGCTACCTGTGTATACGTAAATTCTTCTCATGTCAGATATAGATGAATTCAGCTGCCAGGCATTCTGGAGAATTTAGATTGCTATTTTCTAATTTTAAAACATTAAAGTATAAACTATATATACTAATTAGTAATCAAAAAATGTCTTAAGATACTACTAAGGGGACTGAAGGAATTATCCTCCAGTGTATGATATCTGTGGACTCCACCATGGGAAGCATATAATTAAAAGTATTCTGAACTTTACTGTCACTACTGATCTAGAAACAAACTACTCCCGTTTAAGTCTATCAAATATTACACTCTACCAGTGAAAAGGTGCTGAAGTTCATGTTTATGTTTGAAAAGATTCAACTAAGATAAATGTTTGAATTAATGAAAAAAGAAAAGAAACAGGGCATACCGGTTCATGCCTTCGTATACCCATAAAACCTCGTAGAAGTTCCCGTTTGAAATGACAATCACCACTTAGATGACCAGCTCTTATCTGTTTCTCATAACCAGAGACATATTGATTAAAGGAAACTGGGGTACTAAAAATTTGTTAAACTAAATACAGATTATTTAGCAGATAGTTGGATTATAACCTCACTACAAGCATGGTGAGCACAGTTAGACCAATCCAAGTTGGCAGCACGACAGTCATCAAATGCATGAATTAGTTCATGAATCAGAACTTGGTTAACCTCATCTTCAGAGCTTATTTGATTGCTGCACAGCACTATCTGGGAAAAGGGAAATTGAATGAAGAAACTTAATATTAGTAAAAGGCAAACTTCAATTGCCTTAGAAAATGGAGAAATTGGAGACCTCTTCTTATAATCAAACTATCAAGGAACGAACAACAACAATAACAACAATGAAGCTTTGTCCCAGTAGCATGATTTCTTTCTAAGCTTTGATCCATACCATAATATTCAACAAGGTTTTGTGTTGGCTATTGATGCCTAACACAATTATGCTTTCTTATTCTGGTGTGGTACAAGCTATGTAAACTTTTTGCAATAAAATATAAATATAGGATTAAGAAGATGAATGAGCACAATATTTACATCAATAATAAGGTATACTATGATTATAATGAACATCTATTTTCTTCCTTAAGTGTGTTCTGAATCAGCTTGTTAAGAAAATGAGTAAACTTGCTCAGAAGTCTCATTGACTAATCAACAGTATATTTTTAACTACTGCAAGAAGTGTGGTAAACTTCCTTCCTTAAACAATTATGTACCCTGAAGAAAATCTAAAGCTATTCAATCTGTGATGTTGATGGTTTGATGAATCAAAGAGAGAGGAAGAGTGAACGTTGAGAGAGGGAAATTGAACTCTTCTTATTCTTTGAAAATTTTTCAAAATGAAAATCTAAAAAGATGTTTGTTAAGTGGTTACACCTTATGCAATCCTTATGTATTCTTACTATAAAATTAATTACATGATTGCTAATGAAAAAATGATCTAGATAACACACCCAAAGAAAAAAAAAAAGAGAAAAAACGAAAAAGAAACTCTAACCAGTATATGTTAAAGGAAAGTTTCAATGTGTTGGCCAAACCAAAAATTTAAAATGCAGTTCTGAACTAGTAGAAAAAATTCAGAAAATAAATGTTCAAATTGGTCTCTCAAATTTGGGGCGAGTCAAATTAATATCCTAAGTTTCCATAAAATCAAAATAGTCCGTAGTCTTGTTTCCACTAAACGACTCCTTCATCATTCACAGCTATCATGGAAATGACATTGTTTTGTTTCATCGCAATTTTGAGCATTTAACAGTTGAACTCTTATCAAAGGTACTAAAAGATGAAGGAGATCAATACCCCTTTTCCCTGAGTGTAACCACCGGCTGTTTGCGTCTCGCAATTGACAGCTTTGAAGAAATTATCGCCCACACCACACCCAGCTTTCTCCAAATGTTCCCTCAAAAATCTGACTACTGGAGCTGGCAAAATAAATAAATAAATAAATCAGATGATATTGTTTTCTTTCTAATCCCAAAAAATGAAAGCTTATTATTCATACGAAATTGACTTCACGGAACCGTTAATGGAAAAAAGCGTACGAAGCACTAAAGCTAAAATATAAGAGGGAAGGAATTGAGGTGTTTAACATTTGAGGCTCCTTTGAATCATGCCCTGGCACTCTTCCACGGTTATGCCGCCATTGCAGGATGAGTCAGAGCCAGTGGAAAAGTCCGTCATCCAGATTCCAGAGTGGTTGTTCTACTTTCACATGGAGGTATTAAATGAGTGCTTTACAGTGCTGTGAGAGTACGGATTTAGGCGGCGCGGATCTGGACAAAGGGACGGCAGCAAAATGAGGGGAAAGCGGAGGCGGAGGCGACGAAGATGTTAACGGTGAAGGGGGAGGACACGTGACGGATGAAAAAGACGATGATGAGGAGAGATGGAGGAGAGCAACAGACCGACGATGCTGGGTTTAAGGGACAAACCTAAAATTAGATAAAAAAAAGTCGGTGGAAGTTTGTATGCACTTGTTTCATAACAATGGGGAATACCTACATAATTTGAAGTCTTTCTGACAAAATTGTCATTAAAAATTTTGAAATATTAATTTTATATAAAAACATAACTATAACTGGGTCTCTATCTTGTATCCCATAAATTAAGTAAATTACTAAAATACATAAGGTTATATTGCTTGATAAAAATGACTAAATTTCCAAAAAGTGATTCTGAGATTCACATCATACATTGATTCAATTTTTCAGATGTTAATTGCATTATTATTGTCTCTAACATTGATTTTTAGATATTATAATAATTTCTCAACCTCTTTTCGACAATAATTTAACAAATGAAGTGAATTGACACGCCAATATCACGTTAAATACTATTGCAACTATTATATAACGTGGTAATAATATTTAGATTTTAATCCAGTGTGGTTTCTGTCCCGTTTATAACCCTAGTTGAGATGTTACTGAATTTAAGATCATAAAGTGAAAACAAGAATTAACTTGGTTCACAACTTCCAAATGCCAGTTCAGCTTAGGGCCGTCAAAATTGGTCGGGTCATTCTATTTACCCATTTAAATGAGTGCTAAAATTAAGTCCGTTTAAGTTTTGAACTAAACAGACTGAATTCAATTAACTCGAAAAAAATGATTTCTCATTTATTTTTTTTACATTTTTTTCAAAAAAAAGTAACAATTTTAGTCAATATTTTTTTATTCGACCCATCAACTAAAAAAATTTATTTTTTAATGATTTTTGACCTAAAAGTGATATTTTTGTTAAAATATTTTTTAAAAAATAAAATAAAAAAATAAATGAGCTGACTCGTTTAATCTATCAAATTGATCATAAACGGTTCGAACTAAAAAATTATGACCTATAAAAAAAACAAACTTAAACAGGCCAACATATTTAATCTACAAATTTAACAGACCAAACTTAAATAGATCAAACTAGCCCGTTTGACAGTCCTAGTTTAACTAATGGCACCTAATTTAACATGGCACCTATGTGTGAGGTTCACAGTGTCTAGTATCTAGAATCTAGAAGAAACTAGCAGAAAGGAGGCCGAGGAGTGGAGGACTAAGAGCAACTCCAATGGGAGTGCCTTATTCCACTTTTTCCTGATACATGGAGAAATTAATTGTTGGAGAAGGAGAGAGATGAGTTCCTTCACGGAGGCCAAGACAGAAGAATCCTTCTAAACAGGGACTGAAGCTAACTAATGGTAACTTGCCACCTTTTAAATAAATACATATAAAATTATAATTAAATAAATAATTATATTAAATAATTAATTATAATAATTAATTATATTAAATAATTAAATAAAATTAAATTTAATAATAATTATAATAGTTAATTAAATTAAGTAATTATAATTTTATTATATTAATATCTTTTAATAGTTAATTATTTTAAATTTTATAAATTTAAATAATATTATTAAAAAAATCAATTACATTAATTTTAAGTATTTTAATTAATTAATTAAGTGGGACCATAATAGGGACTAAAGTTAGTTTCTCCTAATGGAGAAGAGAGAGATGCTTTGAGTTCCTATTTACTATTTATGACACAAAAATTGATGTGGAGTTACTTTTTATGACAGGTGGGTCATAAACAAGAACTAAAATGAATTCCCTACTGAAAGTCTAAAAGCATCTCCAACAAGAAAAAAATTTGGAACCCTGTTACTATAGTGTCAGAAAATAAGAAGGATTTATCGGTTGAAGAAAGGAAGTTAAGTTCTTAGTTCTTACACCAATTTCGAGAAGAGAAAATCCCTCTTAATAGACACTCTTATTATCAAATAATAACTTATTATTTAACAAATTATTTAAAGATAAATAATTATATAAAATATTAATTAATTAAATAGTTATATTAAATAATTAAATAATAAATAATTCAATAATAATTAATTATATTAAATAATTATATTTTTATTTAATTAATGATTTATGTTATTATATTAAATAATTATATTTTTATTTAATTAATAATTTATTTGAATATAATGTTAACTACCACCAAATACCATCGTCACTACCCCATCATCATCACTATAACATAATTGGATACATAAGTATTTAACATTATATCGTTGTGCACAAACTTCGCATTACTCACAAGGAAAAGTGAACATTATTCCACTATGAAATGCAGATATAAAGTCCAAACCTCTTTAATTCATTCACCCCATGTAAAGAAAGGATGAAGGAGTGTCTAACATCGTTGTGTGCAAGTGAAAAAAAATTTTTTTTTTTTTCTTCAAAATCAAAGATACCAGAAAGTAAAGAAAAATAACACAGTTCAAAGATTTCATGTTTTTTAATTTCTTTATCATTAGCCTCGTTTTTTCCTTCGCCCTATTCTTCATAATCCTCCTCTCCTCTGATTTGGGGTTCTCAAACGCTTCAACTCTTCTTCCATAGTCGCGCCTACCAGAACCACTATGCCTCAAAGCTCTTTCTCACCAATTGAAAGACCAACTAAGCAACAAAAAATCACTACATGGCTGATAGAGGTCACGCGATGATACTGATAGTTGGAGATTAAAATTGTCGTTTTCGTGAAGGTGCCGTGCTTGATGATCTTGATTTTGAGGCTTGATTTGACAACGGTGGAGGGGGAGGAGGCAAAGAGGATGTCACCGGAGATTCCGGTGCTTCTGCGAGTCCAACAAGTTCATGCGAGAATAGTGGGGTGGAATAAAATTAGAGATCAGAATCTATTTACTTAATATATTATAATTGAGTTTTTCTCAAGTAATAAAAGTGATGTGTTAATTTTTTATGAATATATTTTTTCATCAAAATGAATGTAATATTTTCATTTCTAAATTTATTTTATAAAAATATCTTTATTATAATTATACTATAATTAGCATTTAAGTAATAATACATAATTATACTAATTTAAAAAAATATTTTTTATAGTTATATAAAATCAATATTTAATGTATTATTAAACTACTTATCAATTATCAATCAAAAATATTTTTAATAATAATAATAATAATAATAATAATATGATAATGATACCAGTTATTAATAATCAATTTATATTTTTCTAAATAAATTTATTTTATCTTTAATATAATTACATTACAATATTACAATTAATATTTAACGAATAATACATCATTATACTAATTTAAGAAAATATCTTTATTATTCATCTATCTATCTACTTAATATACTAAAACTGAATTTTCTCCTAACTAATAAAAGTGAGGTGTGACTTTCTCGTGAACCCATTTTCCCTCCAAAATGAATGCATTTAATGAATAATACATAATTATACTAATTTAGAAAAATATATTTATTTTAATTATAGAAAATCAATATTTAATACATTACTAAATTACTTATCAATTATTAATCAAAAATATTTTTAATTATTTTAATGAATAATATATAATTATACTAATTTAGAAAAATATCTTTATTATAATTATATAAAATCAATATTTAATACATCATTAAACTAATTATCAATCAAAAATATTTTTAAATATTTTAATTATATTCATATCCTTCTAATTCTTATTCATTATCCAATAATTTTATTAGTGGCAAGTTGTTAACCCATTTATATTGATAATAATAATAATTTTATTAGGATAAATATCAAATTCTATTCCTAATATAAAAATATAAAACTTAATTCCTTCTATTTTTATTTTACCACTATAAAAGACCATGTATGCTAGAAGAAAATATCATTCGTTTACCAATTACTCTTTCATTTGATAGCTTTTACAACAATTATTTTTCTTCCTATGAGACGTCGTTGCAAGAAGACAACTATCGTAGACACAAACTACCATACTCTCCAACTTTCGTGCTCATTATTCGGAGCTCTATAAGATATGTTATCTATGAAGTATTTATAGACCATGGTGTTATCATGTATGCATAAATAAAAAATATTTCGTATTTAAATTTAAGTCATTTACCTGTTTGTGATATATTGTAGTGTAAAATTACTTTCAATATGTGTTGTGTAATGATATTATGTTCTAATTTAAACTTTATTTACTTTAGAACTGTATTATGATTTTATCTCATCATTTTTTCTTAGATATCAAGTTGACGTATTTTTATTTATTATTATTATTATTGAAACGAATGTGATATGAAATGTACAAAAAAAACTCACATTCAATTTATTTTATTGTAGTCTTCTATCTATTCTATTTATTTTTATTTCCTTCTTATTCATTTTATTTTCTTTTTAAATGTTATATAATTTATTATAATTTATACCAATCTATCTACTTAATATACTAAAACTGAGTTTTTCCCCAACTTATGATGGTGAGATGTCATTTTCTCGTGAATCCATTTTTCCCCAACTAATGAAAGTAAGGTGTCACTTTCTCGTGAACCTATTTTCCTTCCAAAATGATTGCACTATTTCTCTCTTTTAAATTTATTTTTAAAAATTATCTTTAATTGATATAATTATATTATAATTGGTAATGAATGATACATAATTATACTAATTTAAGATAATCTCTTTATTATAATTATACTGATCTCTTTTAAATTTATTTCAAAAAATTATCTTAATTATAATTATATAATAATATTATACTTAGCATTTAATGAATAATTCATAATTATACTAATTTAGAAAATATCTCTATTATAATTATATAAAATCAATAATTAATGCATTATTAACCTAATTATCAATCAAAAATATTTTTAACTATTTTAATTATATTGATTTAATTCTATTTTTTATTCATTATCCTAAAATTTTATTAGTGACAAGTTATTATCTTAATGGTGACCTATATAATAATAATA
>NC_029777.3:98007252-98013491 GCF_000817695.3 Arachis duranensis | reverse complement strand
TGATAATAATAACAACAACAACAACAACAACAACAACAACAACAACAACAACAACAATAATAATAATAATAATAATATACTTCTACTTAATATACTAAAATTGTATTTTTCTCTAACTAATTGAAGTGAGGTGTCAATTTTTCATAAATTCATTTTTCTTCTAAAATGAAAGCACTATTCTCTCTTCTAAATTTATTTTACAAAAATATCTTTATTATATTTATATTACAATTAACATTTAATGAATAATGTATGATTATACTAATTTAGAAAAATATATATATTTATTATAATTATATAAAATTAATATTTAATGCATTATCAACTAATGAAAGCGAGGTGTCAATTCTTCGTGAATTTATTTTTTCTCCAAAATGAAAGTATTATTTTCTCTTCTAAATTTATTTTAGAAAAATTAAAATTCCATGCTGAATATAGGTGGTAAGTTAAAAAAAATAAGCAAGTTTATAGAATCAAATCATATTTCTATAACATATATAAGAATGTATATTTTTATTATATAAAAATTGAATTTCTGCACTTCATGATGGGCGTGACATACTTCTTAACGTGTTTCTTAATTTATTTTTTATAACTTATTGAATACAATTTATTACAGTAAATGAATTATATCAACTAGTTATTTTTTGAATTCAATAAATTAAATAAATTAATTATACTAATTATTTATATTGACTAATTAATTTGATTAATTCTTAAAAATATTTTTATTTAATTTATTTTATTTATTTAAATATAATTAATTAGTTATTTAATTTTATTAGGATAAATATCAAATTCTATTTCTAATATAAAAAATAAAAGTTTATTGATTTCATTTTTATTTTACCAATATAAAAGACCATATATGCTAGAAGAAAATATCATTTATTTACCAATTATTCTTTCATTGGGTAGCTTTTACAACAATTATTTTTCTTCCTATGAGGCGTCGTCACAAGAAAGCAACTATCATGGACACAAATCAGCACACACTCTTCAACTCCCGCGTTCATCATTCAAAGCAATATATGATATGTTATCCATTAAGCATTTATAAACCATGGTATTATCATATTTGTATAAATAAAAAAATCCATAATTAAGCTTAAGTCATTTTTTTTGGTTGCCCACGGTATCCCCCAACCCGACAGATCAAGGACTAATCCGTCGCGGATCGGAGCTCCATTTAAGAGTCTGCCGCTGGCCAATGGGTTGCTGCATGCACAAGGCGAGATTCGAACCCCGACACTTGCTTAAGCGGACGAGTGAGCTAACCACTCGACCAACCCAAGTTGGTTGCTTAAGTCATTTACCTATTTGTGTGGTATATTGTAGTGTAAAATTACTTTTAATTTGTGTTGTGTAATGATATTGTGGTTTAATTTAAGCTTTTATTTTATAATTGTGTTATGATTTTATCTCATCATTTTCTCTTAGATATTAAGTTGATGTATTTTTATTTATTATTATTGAAGTGGATGTGATATAAAATTTGTAAAAAGAAAAAAACTTACATTCAATTTATTTTATTGCAGTCTTCTATTCTTCTATTTTTTTTATTTTTTTATTCATTTTATTTTCTTTTTAAATATCATATAATTTATTATAATTTATACCAATTAATTAATTATAATTCATTATATAAGTTAGTTTAATTCATTAATTTATAATATACATGATAAAATAGATCATTTGTTACTTATACGTTTATTTTTCTAAAATCTAAATCTGAATAATTATATTTTTAGTTTTTGTTATGAACAAAATATTATTAATAATGAATAATAATTAATCACTCATACTTTTAATCAAAGTGTTTAGATGATTTTTATATTTATTAATATTAATTATTGATTATTTTTTCATAAATAAATTATATTATAATTTTATGTGTATTCATAATTGATTAATGATTAATGTTCATAAAGTTATGTTACTCTAAATTTTATATTTTATAAATATTTTATTTAAATATAATTTTTTTAACATAAAAATGTATTATTTTTTAAAATATCATAATTTTATATTTTTTAATTATTCTAAATGAATATTTTATCAAATACTAATTAAAGCCATTCGATTCTTCCATTTGTTTTTACTAATCTATTTTCTAACTATTATAAAAAATTAAAATCGTATTAATGAATTTAATATTAAAATTAATTTGGCTTTTTATTATTTAGAGTGTTTTTTAATCAATAATTTTATACTCTTTACTTTTTTTTCAGTTTAATTTTGAATTTTAATTTAGTACTCAAAGGTAGTGAAATTCCATTGACACGAAAATAAAGTTACAAAAGGGTCCATAGGATAGAATATGTAAAATAATGTGATACACACATTTCAACATCCAAATGAAACAACTTAGGATCTAAAATGTTTATCTTTCTCTTTCTCGCCGTCTATTATATTATCTATTCTATCTATTCTATTATATAAAAATTGAATTTTTACCTTTAACGATAGAATCAACTAGCATGCCTATGCTTTATTTTGTTCAACTCATTAAAGTCAATTCATTATAATGAATTAATTATATCAACTAATTGATTTGAATAGATATTTAAGTATCACACAATTTAAAATTATGTATATTAATTATTTGATTTAATTTTTATGATATATAAATTTAAGGAATAAATTAAAACAAGATAATTTATTACTTATTTAAATTGAATACAAAAAATAAAATTAATTTAGTTAAAAATTTACTATTTTCTAATCTTTTATACATAAAAATGACAAAACAAAATTATAAAAAAAGTCTTTTTTTCACTTTTATTATTTTAATTTTATTTTCTTTGCTTTTTTATGTATAATTTTATTTCATATTAACTTTGTTTATTTAATAATAAAATATACTCATATTAATTCTATCATATAATAATATATTTTTCTCTTATATTAATCAAAGAATTTCAATAGTTATCAACTACATCTAATAGAATGACTGAGAAGTGATAACTATGAGAAGTTAAACCCAGGTTCAAAATGCTGAAACAAAGAAAAGAAAACAGTGGATATATGATTAGAGAAAAATATATAATAATGACAAAATATACTAAAACTGAATTTTTTCTCCAACTAATAAAAGTGAGGTGTTAATTCCTCATGAATTCATTTTTCTCTAAAATGAAATCACTATTTTCGTTTCTAAATTTGTTTTAGAAAAATATATTTATTATAATTATATTACAATTAACATTTAACGAATAATGTATGATTATACTAATTTAGAGAAATATTTTTATTATAATTATATAAAATTAATATTTAATACATTATCAACTAATAAAAGTGAGGTGTCAATTTCTCATGAATTTATTTTTCCTCAAAAATGAAAGTACTATTCTCTCTTCTAAATTTATTTTAGAAAAATATCTTTATTATAATTATATTACAATATTACAATTAGTATCTTCCGACTGCACACGTGTATAGAATAACTTTAAGAAGGAGTCATGTATAGTAAATACGGTCGATGATTGTAAAACTGTATACTAACATTGATATAATATTATTTCAGGTATATATTTTGCAGGTATCAAAAAAAAGTGTTGAGTTATTTTTTAGTAGATTTAAATTATTTATTGTTTATTAGAGAATTTTGTGCATTAGAATTCTCTAATAATTTATTATTTATTTTGAGCTAATTTTGATATGTTCTTACTTGACAGTAAAATAACATATAAAAATTTGTTGGTAGATCTAAGTATTATTAAGTTATTTATGGTCACATTGAGTATATATGTTTGATTTATTGAAGAAAGTAGATTATTAAAACCAATTAATAACTATTTTAGAGTTAATATATTTAACACTAGTTTAAGAAAAAATAAATAATACATAACATGTTATATTTTTATTAATCAAATTATTATAATTTAAATAAATCTTAACAAAATAATTTAAAATTATAATTTCAATCTTATCACATGCATGGCACGGGTTAATACACTTGTTCTATTATATAAAAATCAGATTTTTGCACTTAATAACAGAACTGATGCGGCATGTTCATAAGGTGTTTTCTGATTTATTTCATTTAATTCGTTAAAGCAAATCAATTATAATTAATTAATTATATCAATTAATTAATTTGATTAGATATTCAAATCTCACCATTTATTATAATTTATATGAATTTATTAATTATAATTAATTATATCAATTAATTAATTTAGTTAATTATATTAATTATTTAATTTGATTGGAGTAAATATTAAATTATTTAATAAATAATAAATATGATAATGAAATGTATGAATTAATTTAATTAGTTTATTTTTTTCAATACCATATATTTATACCAGATCAAATATTTTTTACTCATTCACTTTCTTTTCTCTCTCTCCCTCTTTCCCCCTCTCTCTCGTATTTACGTACAATTTTTGTAATTTATTGAATTTTTGTTTTTTTTATCTTTATTTATATATTTCATTTTTTATATTTTTTTTAAAATTTTTGTTTATTTTAATTGCTTATTATTAGGTGCACACTTTTTTTCCTTTTAACTTCTAATTAACAAAAAAAAGTGTCATTTTTATGTTGTTTTTAAATAATCTTATTTTAATATATATATATATATTATTTTTTTTTGTAATTCACAATTAATATATACATTGTTCGTGCATGTGGTTTATATGTTAATGTTTTTATTGATTCTCTTTATTTTATTTTTTTGTGTGTCTCTTTGTTGCTCTTTATTTTAGTTATATATATTCATTGATTTCTCTGTATTGATGCTCTTTTTATTTGAAAATTGTGATAATTTAGAGTGTATGTTGTGATCCATGTGATATTCGATAATTTGGTGTATCTTTTTAGATGGTTTATGTTATAATGTGTTTAAAGACTTGACTTAAAATTATAATATGATATATAAATTTATAATATGATTTTATGCTAAAATATTAGGACATTATCATATAGGTATTTTTTTATTTGTCCGTTCGATTCAACTACATAGGATGTTGAAAATTATGCAATTATGTAATTAATTATTTTTTTTATATAATTATTGTATTGATCATTTACATTAGTGAGACTATTTTCAATATTAATATTTATAAATATGCTATTATTTATATAATTGATTGAATCGTCTTATTTGTTTAAATTTAATTCTATTGAGTTAATTATTCAAGGTGATATCACTATTTCTATTTTTAAAAAAAAAATTTAAAAATTATTTAACAATTCTAATAATATAATAACAATTAAAAAAAGTAAGACGGTACAAAATTGCAATGACGATAAGATTGAAATACCCGTGATAAAATTATGTTGATAATATACACTTGGGTATTACTAACAACTATGTTAGTAATTACTTAAAATAAATAATAAAATAAGTTATAGGGTATTATTTTATTTAAATTATTAATAATTAAAAAATAAAAGGTCAGTAATTATTTTTATAATAATAGGGTATTACTTTATTTAAATTATTAATAATTAAAAGAATAAAAGGTCAGTAATTATTTTTAAAATAGACATTAAATTTAATTATTTAAATATCATACAATTTATTATAATTTCTATCAATTAATTAATTGTAATTCAAATTGAATGATTATTTTGTTACGAAATTATTATTTTCTAATCTATTTATAGGCAATACATATATTAATTATAATCGTAAATTAAACTATTTTACATTAAATGACTTATATAATGGTCATCTTATTTATTATCATAAATGCTAAATTAAATAAGTCATTATTACTTTTGATTTAGAATTAAATAAGAATAAAATAAGAGATACCATTTTATTTGGTCTTTCGAGTTTAATGGGTGTCACACTCAAATATAAATAGCGACTTCCAGATTTTAGTCTCTAACACATCAAAGCCATCTCTGTAACACTTTTTCCATAAAAGGAATTTCGATTTAACTCTATCAGGGATATATAAGGTTTTCAAAGAACAAAAGAACGGTCTGAATTTGCACGAATTTTAAATGTTCGAACTTACGACGTTGTTTCAATTTGTTGTCGTTATAATAATAACTCTAATCTATATGTGTCTAAGGATTATAATATATTAAATATTATTTAAGTAATTTATTTCTAATATTGATATTTGATTAAATTAGTTTTAGAGAAATTTAAATTGTTGACTCAATTTATAAATTACGACTATTTTTTTAAATGTATTATTTTTACATTTTTTAATATAAAATTTCTTTTTTTTTCTGATTTTTAAGTTTATTTTCTTTCTTGGATATATATATAT
>NC_029777.3:98002381-98007101 GCF_000817695.3 Arachis duranensis | reverse complement strand
TAGTTCTCATAAAGGTAAGTTGATTATTTTTCATGATTTTTTCAAGTGATGTTAGGTCAATTTTATAAATATTTTTCGTTCATATTTTAATGTTTTTAATAAACGATAACATAGAGTTTAATAAAATATAATTCATATATTTTTTATTTATGTATATGTATATATATTAAGAAAAACTACCGTAATATATATATATATATATAGAATTATTTAACAAAATTAATATATAAAGTTATGAAAAGTCTCATCTAAATTTGATAAGAACAAGACGACTTACATAAAAATGGTTCTCATGGATGATAAGGTAAGTTGATTATTTTCATTATTTTTTCAAGTGATGTTAGGTCCAATTTATAAATATTTTTATTTCATATTTTAAGTTTATTTGGTAAGTAAATTCTTTGCACGCAAATCAAAGACAGTGCGATTTTATAGATTTATAAATGCTAATAGGCTTTATATTTAATTTGTTTTATAGTGTGGTAATAACCAATATATTTATTGGTGGATTTAACTATTACTATATTATTTATGATCATATTTAATATATATGTCTGATTTATCGAAAAAAGTAGATTATTAAAACCGATTAATAACTATTTTAGAGTTAATCCAATTAACACTAAAAAAAAACAAACAATACATAACATGTTACTTTTTTATTAATCAAATTATTATAATTCAAATTAATTTTAAAAAAATAATTTAAAATTATAATTTCAATCTTATCACGTGCATAACACGGGTAATTATACTTGTAGTTAAGTTATATTAGAGAATAATTTAAAAATTTTATTTAATGTTTTAGAGTTTAAATAATTTTATCCGTAAAAATTCATCTTTCTTAGATATAACTATAATTTTCATCTTGCATAGATAAAAATATCAGTGTCTGAATTTTTAATAGTTAAAAATAACTATTTATTCTAATAAAAAAATATTTTTAAATAATTAATTTGATTTGATTTTAAATGAATTAAATTGAAAATATTTTTTTTATTGGGGATGAGGCCAAGGCCCACGAAAAAACAAAAATTATATAGGGATAATTCTAGGGAGTTTGGAGCCCCTCATATCAGCTGCAAGGACATGGACTATAAGAATTAGAGACAACATACAGATAATTCCAACCATCATAGCATAACTATACTAAAATCTACCTATGGTATCATATATGTTATTGACATATTGGTCTAGGATTGTTATATTAATATTTCTTTTAACATGCGATGTTAACTCCAAAAATATAATCAATTGAAATATATTAAAATATTATAAAAAATAAAATACATTAAATATTAATTTTTAAACTATTAAAAATTTTATCTTCATTAAAATGTTATATATTCGTGGATTCAAACTGTGTGAGTTTCAAAAAATTATATTTTTGTGATGTTTTAAAAATATGAAAATATTTTTTAAAAATATCAAAAAAATAATTTTACTTTTTAATTTTTAAAATATATAAATCGCAAGGTGCGATTTCATTTTTTTTTCATCTTTTAAGCTTTTGAAAAAGATTTGCAGAGTGTAATTTCAATTTTTTAAATTTTCCGCTTAAGTAAGTGTCGGGGATTCGAATCCCGTACATGCAACAATCTATTGGCCAGCGAAAAATCTTTAAATAGAACTCAATATCGCGGCGGATTAGTTCTTGACCTGTCGGGTTTGAGGATACCGTGAAAAAAAAGTACTATTTTCACCCTGGAAAAAATAGCCATTTTCGCTTACTTTCATACACGGGTTTTATCCATCGACCACCATATCATTTCAGATTTCACTTCACCAACTATGCATCCATACAAAAATTAATTTGTGTTTTTTTTTTTTTTCAACCTGTACTAACTTTGTATTCAATTTGATCTACTAGTAGAAGCGACAATAACATACAAGCAAAGAGAGTAACACCTTAGTAGATAAACGTTATTACGCGCATTCTAATGATAAAATCGATGCATATTTGAAAAATTGTAAGTTTAATATCATCGTAAAAATCGGCTACTATAAACAACAATATACAGTACAAGAGAAATAAGACAAACTGTGTGTCATTGGTCAAATTCTGCTGTTATAAATTCAAGTTGAATTGGTTGTAATATATGCATTATTATCTTCTTTCTCATAAAAAATATTGCATTGCATGCAAGCTAGGATGTATCACAAGATCACTGGTTTGGTTCCTTTATTGATAGCATCATTATGGCTTAGTTCGACAATTACCATGCTAGATTGTCGTGTCACTAATTTATTCCATCCTCTGAGTAACGAAGATGGAGAAGAAGGAAAGAAATGGGCTGTGCTTGTTGCTGGTTCTAAGGGCTATTTTAATTATAGGCACCAAGCTGATATTTGCCATGCGTACCAAATAATGAAGAATGGAGGCCTTAAAGATGAAAATATCATTGTTTTCATGTATGATGACATCGCTAATAATGAACTAAACCCAAGGCCTGGTGTTATAATCAATCATCCCAATGGTTCAGATGTTTATAAAGGTGTCCCCAAGGTAAACATATATCTCTCTACCAATTTGGTCTTCTAATTCTAATATCACAGAAAAGAAATTAGAATACTTAATTATTTTAAAGAGTAATAATCACAAATCCTTTTTTATAAATATTGATCAATATTTTTTTAATATAACAATAATCTAGTAGCTTATAAGTCACTAGGAGTTGTATAATGCTATGGAGTTGGGGCTCAAATCTTATTGCCCTTGTCTGTGTGTGCTGTCTGTGTGTGCGTATATGCATGTGTTAAAAAAAAAACTATTAGCTATATTTTTTTTTGTTGAAAATTGATTATTATATGTCTAATCACGGATAAAAAGTTTTAGGACCCAAAAATAAAATAATAAATAATTAAATAAACATGAAATAACTGAATGAAAGTTTTATTTAATTTTGGCACATACAAAATTTTTTTGAGGTAGGGCGGAGATTTCCGCTCTGTCTCCACTAATTTTCGAAATTTATAAATTTACTGGATTATTTTAATAGTTTATTTCTTATATATGTTTTGTAGTCATTTCACACACATATATACTAAAAACTCTTAATCCTCACCACTCTCCCTTCTTACCGCATCGTCACATCTCACTGTGTCATCACCCTCACTGCGTTGTGTTCTCTATTTGCGGCGTTTTTTTTCATAACTCTGTCGTCGTGTTCATTCTTCTCTCTGTTGCCGTGTCTCCCACCTCGTCCACTGTTCTGTCCTCTAGCTCACCGTTGCGTCTCTCCACTGTGTCATTTCGAAAGAAGTTACCATCTTGTTGTTTAGACTTTTTTGTATAAAATCTTGCTGTTTTTGTATAGGATGAATACTTGTAGCTCTATTCATATAAAAACTAATAATTAGTTAGAATTATCAGATAGATAAGGAATGGAGTCCCCGCAAAGAATGAAGTCCTGTGGAGAATGAGGATGGAAAACAATATTCTCCCATGACCAAAAACAAATACGAAAACAAAGAACAAATCTAAAAATGGAGATGGAAGCAGTCCTGCCCCGTTGACATCCCTTAACATGTTCCCTTATTTTAATAAGTTTAATTAAAAGCTAACTTTCAATTTATCAAAAAGATTCAATATTTTAATATCATGAAATAAATTTATTGACAGTAATAGGACCAACAAATATTATAATTAGTATTTACTTAATAATAATTTATATTCATATTTATAAAAATTTATACATATAAAATAAATATATAATTTATATTTATATTTATCAAAATTTGTAGGCATAAATCAATATAGCTCATACTTATATTTATCAAAATTTACATATATAAATCGAAAAATTTATTTATCGAAGTCTGTTTAATGTTTGTGCTAGTTAATTGCTAGTCAAAATGGCTAAAATCTAATGGCCCAAAAATTTTGTGATTGAATAAATCAAAATTTGTAGGATTATACTGGAAATTACACAACTGCGGAAAACTTATATGCGGTGATTAGCGGTAACCGGAGTGCAATTACAGGGGGCAGTGGTAAGGTGGTGGATAGTGGTCCGAACGACACCATTTTTATTTTCTATGCTGACCATGGTGGACCAGGAATTGTCAGTAAGTAATTACCTTTTAAGCAACTTATTATTTCGAATGGAAAAGAGTTTTTTTGATTTTTTTTCTTAGAAACATTCTTACATCCTTCTCATGAGAAAAGTATACATAGTATTATACAGTGATTGATAGATAAAACTATTCAATTGAGTAAATACAATAATTTGATCAGGTATGCCAGTTGGGGACGATGTTGTGGCCTATGATTTTATAGATGTTTTGAAAAGGAAACATGCTGCTAATGCCTACAAAAAGATGGTCAGTTTTTCTTGAACGCTGACTTAAATTTTACTTGTTGAATTTATTTGACTAGTTAATTTAAATGGAAAAAAGGTAATATACTTGGAAGCATGCGAATCTGGGAGCATGTTCGAAGGGATTCTTCCAGAAAACATAAACATATATGTAACCACCGCTTCCAATGCAAATGAGAGCAGCTGGGGTTGTTACTGCCCTGGAGATCCCACCTATCCTCCTCCTCCTCAGTTTCTAACTTGCCTGGGAGATTCCTATAGCGTTTTATGGATGGAGGACAGGTCTGTATGATAACTAAACCATTTATTTTTCAAAGGAGTGATGCTAGAAGCCACTATTTTTATTTCAAGATCTGTCAATTACTTTAAAGTTAATTACTTTGAGATTTATCTTAAATATT
>NC_029777.3:98001581-98002313 GCF_000817695.3 Arachis duranensis | reverse complement strand
GAGGCATCTGTTTGCTTTAAAATTACTTCATAATCATTCTTATATGATTTGAATTGTTCTGTAGAAGTAATTTCAACCTCTAATAGTACTACATTTGATATTGGCAATCGTTTTTATAGTTTTATTAAATATATAATTTGATCTCTATATTTTTTTAGTTGAATCTTTATACGATTTTTAATTTTGTTATAGGTCTTTTTCATGTCAAAAATATTAAAATTACAGAATTTTTTTTAAAAATATATAATAAATTTAATTAGGTTTTTAATTATAGATACTTTTAATTTGTAAAAAAATATTCTGTTAATTCTAATATTTTTTAGATTCACAAAAATTTAATTAAAAAATTAAAAATAGTGTAGAGATCCAATTAAAAAAATTTAAATATCCAATTATAAATTTGATAAAAAATTATAAAGACCAACCAAATAATTAAATTTATTCTGATCCAATAAACTTTTGTACTCAAGTTTTTCAATTTTTCTTATCTACAGATGATTTTATCCACCATTATTCTTCAAGTGCTTATGATAACTGATAAGTTAATTAATTTCAAAATTTTATTTGTACTTAACAAATAATAATAACTTTTGGGAAAGTAATATGTTGTACAAAAAGATTTTAAAATGTTTTAACCCTTAGATTCAAATGAAATACGTCTACATGTTCAGGTGGTTAGAAATAAATTCTTCATACAAAAGGGACAAAAATTAGAGATCAGAGGTTGCTAGT
>NC_029777.3:97995586-98001082 GCF_000817695.3 Arachis duranensis | reverse complement strand
ATCCCTAGTTAATTTTATTTATTTTTATATTTCTGTTCTAAAATATTCATATATATATATATATATAATATTTTATTTGAATTATATTATTTTATTAATTTTATATTTTTTAGAACAAAAAGGTAGAGAAAAATAGAGATTGAAAGAGAAAAGAGAGAAAGATAAAGAAAAAGGAGAGAGGAAATTTGTTAATTTTAAAAGAAAAATTTTATTTTAATTATAATGAAAGAATATCTTGTGACACATTTTAGTTTGTCAAATTAGTAATATAAATTATAAATTATATATAGAATAAGAAGAGGAGAGAGATAAATAAGAGGATGTAAAAAGAAAATTTATTAATTTCGAAAAAAATATTTTTTTTAATTTTAATGAGCGTCATGTGATACATTTTGGTTGTTAAATTAGTAATATAATATAATTATATTTTAATTTTAGTTGTAATTAGAGAATGTTATATCGTACATTTTAGTTGTTAAATTTGTAATTAGTTATTGATAATAATATATAAAAGAGATAGAGTGAGTGAAGGAATGAGAGAGATAGAGAAAGGGAGATAGAAAAAAAGAGATGACTTTTTAATTTAAAAAAATTAATTTTAATTATAATAAAAAAATAATATGTGATATATTTTAATTATAAAATTAGTAATATATATATTTTTAACCCTAAATTATGGAGTCTAAAAAAATTATTGTTTGTTATTGTTGTTATTAATTATTATGCAACTCCTGTAAAACTTTTGTGATGTTTTAATTGTACTGTTGGATTTTGATTTATCCTTAATGACAATATTAAAAGAGATAGACTGAGTCTGTGTAGATTTTTACTCTCTCTTCTGGGTTAAGTGGCAAACTAACATCCGAAAAACAATCTATTAACTTTTTTTCTATATTTGAATTACCTTTCGGGCAGCGACGAAAGCGATAGGACCAAAGAAACTTTACAACAACAATATGAAACCGTAAGTAATCAATTTACGTGTGTGTGTATTTATATATATATAAGTAAAGGTTTTCTCAATTGATTGAAGTATGAATCACTATATGATTATAATTATATAGTTAATATATAGCTGGCACTATAGTAAAAAAAAAATTGGTCATAAATGAATATTTTGGTGATTGATGCATAGGTTCGTGAGAAAACATTATCTTGGGCAGGAAAAGGTTCTCATGTGATGCAATATGGAAACAAGAACTTCACAAATGATTATCTAGTTACCTATATTGGTGCCACCGGCGTGAGTGAGACTTCAAATGCATATTCCTCTTCTATCCCAACACTACTTGTCAACCAACGAGATGCACTTTTACTCTATCTTACCCACAAGGTCATCATTTCTTATATATGTCTTCTACTTATTATTATTATATATATAGTAACAAATTTTATATTACAACATACATATTTTTCATCATTTCTTTAACAAAATAATTTTACCTTGAAAACAAACGGAAATTATTCAAGCGGAAGATTTTCAGCACTCTTATAAAATTCAGCTTTGTGATCAAATAAAATTTCAAGTGTTGTACAAAAAATTTAAATTTAAAATAAACTTTGAAATATTTTTAAAATCTCTAATTATATCTCAATTATTAAAGATATAATTATTTATATACAATCTTCTATTAATTTGAATTTCTGAAAAGAAGTAGTTTCATTACTTAATATAAAAAAATTTTGGAGATCAGTAATTTTAGTATTTTTGGCCAAATATGTAGTTAGCATAAATACTAAATTATTTTTAATAAAAAATTTATTAATTTATGTGTATAAATTCTGTAAACTATATTGACTTATGTATATTAATTCTGATAAATATATGTACAAATTATATATTTCTTGTGTGTATGTAAATATATATGTAAATTATTACTAATCAAGGGCTGGATCAAAATAATAATATTTGCTAATCATATAGTATTACTGAATTAATATTAAAACTTTTATAATTAAAAGGACAAGAATTTCATACTTATTATCTAAAAAAATTTAACATAAATAAATTAAAAAGAAATGTTCCTTTGTGATTTCAGTTGGAAAATGCTCCGGATGGATCTAGTGAGAAGGTGGAAGCTCAAAAAATGTTAGTAAATGAAATAGCTGAGAGAGAGCATGTAGACAATGTTGTGAAGAAGATTGGAGATCTCTTGTTTGGTGAAGATAATAGTGCAACGTTGATGGCAAGTTATCGTCCATCAGGCCAACCTCTTGTAGATGATTGGGACTGTTTTAAGAATTATGTAAGTCAAAAACTAAAATAAAATTATATATAACGTAATCTAATAAAATTAATTATTTCGTCACTATTAAATCTGTTGCTTTCCACCAATCACACATATTCATATAATTGTGCTTTGCTTCCATATCTTGCAGATAAAAATTTATGAAAGGTATTGCGGTACCTTGTCAACATATGGAAAGAAATACACAAGAGTTTTTGCTAACATGTGCAATGCTGGTATTTCCGAAGATAAAATGGTTGCAGCTTCTTCTCAAGCTTGTCCCTAGCTAGGAGAACCATGGTTTCTTAATTTCACCCTCTTGTTATTAATAATGTAATAATAATGAATAAGTTAATAAAGGCCACGCAATGTAAGAAGAGTATAGATATATTTTTATTTTTTTAAATAAAAGAGAGAAAAAAAAAAACAAAAAAGGTAGCCAAATTAATTGGCTGGTTTTATATTAAGCTAATAAGATGATGAAGCTCATTCTAAGACTGAAATTATTTTATCGGTAATGTTAGAGAAACGAAAAATAATTAATCTAAACAATTAAAACTTATTTTATTTAGTATTTATTTGTAAAGTGCATTAAGTAAAACTAAAAATAATAAATTTTGATCATTTTTTGTTAATATTTTTTAGAATAAACTATTGAAATGGTACTCGAAAATTCATAATACTGACAAAACAAATTTCAAATGATGATAACGATAAATAAGTTTTCGAAAAATTTAAAAACATGACAAAAGAGTTAAATATTAAATATATATTCTAAAAATAATTTTAGAAATTAAATTTTGATATAAATTTTTGCGATTATTATTAAAAAAATATTTTTATCTTTAAAATTTAATCATTTTTTCTCAAGTAATTTTTGTTTTTAAATTTTTTCTATTGTGAATAACCACATTGTTTGAAAAATAAAAAGAAAAATTTAGAGATCATATTTTATTTCAAATTTTTTGTACACCTTTTAAATATTTATTTAACTATTGTCACAAAAATTTAGATCTAATGGATAACCCATATACTAAATATAAAAGTTTGTTTATTACTTATAAAAAATATAATATTTATTGATTTTTAATTTGTTGTATTTTCAAACCATTTAGTAGTTAATCCTATTCTTTTATTACCAAACATTTCTGTTATTTTATACGGTGCTCTCCAAGATAGCTATTCTGGCCATATAATGCACTACAAGAAATTTAGCTCTTTGCAGCAGAATTTTATGTCATTTTGTAGAGGTTTATAACAGCTACAAAACAGCTTTTGGGGTTTCTAAAATTCCTAAAATTTGAAGTGCCACGAGCATTTTTATGGAAGTTTTTTTAAACCCCATAATTTATTCAGTGGAGGTTTTGTGTGTGTTTAGTGAGGCTTTTATATTGATCTTTTGTAATAGTTTTAAATTATTTTTGTGGCAGTTTAAAACTCCCACAAATTAATTTTCTAGTTTAACAAAGTATTAGCTATTTTGTAGGATTTTTAAACTTTTACAAACCTTTTGATCATTTATTTATTTTTAACTTTAAAACATTCATTAATTCCATCTCATTTACACTCTACTCAAATTAAAAATTTATTTTTTAATATTATAATTTAAAAACTAAATCTTTTATAGCACAATAATTTCTCAATAACACCAAAACAACAATAATTCCTCAATATAAGACAATGTAACTCTATATAACAACAACTTTAATGTTACAATATCATTTAATTACATAAAAATCTCAAATATTTGTCTTCTTATATTTGTTGCTAGCACCAATGATCTCCTAGCAACAAATCTTGTTTGCACTAAATCTGCAACAACCTCATGATGATTGCTCTGAATCTAAAAGTAACCAAATTATGACTATAAAACTGCTACATGATGAAAAATGCTTTGCAGTTGTGAATATTTAGAAGTAAAACTGCCAATAAAGTCCAAAAAAGCACCGCATCCGCATAGAATGTTAATTGTATAAGTCTATAAGTACAAGTACGTGTAACTATATATTTGCAAAAGGTCAGTTATAGTGTACAGATATAGAGATAAAGATATCTGCCCTTCTTGATTGTAATGATGACATGTGAAACTATGCTGTGCGCGAGGAAGCAGCTTGCAGAGCTTGCTGCAGGTTGTCTAACAACTTGTAATTGATGCATGCACAGCTGAGGTGAGCACCCTGAGAAGGTGTAACGGGTTCTTATGTTTGGGCTCCATTTTTACAAGTAGTGAACGGCCATTTAGATTGAAATCAATGGGCCATTGAACAAACAGGAGTGGATATAAAAAAAATCTACGGTAGTTTTAAAACCGCAGCAAATTTATGTGGATTTTTTAAAAAAATTGCGACGGTTTTGAACCACCGCAATTTCATGCACGAGCTTAAAAAAACTGACCAACTACAATAGTTTATACCATTTTTGTTTACTATAACCTATTTTCTTTACATTATATTTATTAAAATTTAGATATTAATATAAAAAATACTAAATAAACAATATTATAATTAACAAAGCGTAAGGTTAATCAATTTGAGAAGTGAAATAGCACAGAGAATTTTTAAGTAGAAAATCATTGTTAACAGATGAGCATCAACCAATTGCATGAGATGTGGTGGACGAAATTGTGATCCATATTCTTTTGTACTTGTATGAAATCATTATTGTGGCACCAGTTGAATTCACAACTCCGTTCAACCAACCAGCAAGTGTACTGGGTCGTCCAAGTAATAAACCTTACGTGAGTAAGGGTCGATCCCACAAAGATTGTTGGTATGAAGTAAGCTATGGTTACCTTGTAAATCTCAGTTAGGCAGATTAAATTGGTTTATGGTTTTCGAAAATTAATAAATAAAAAGAAAATAAAAGGGATAGAAATACTTATGTAAATCAATAGTGAGAATTTCAGATAGGTGTATGGAGATGCTGTGCTCCTCTTGAGACTCTACTTCACTACTCACTCTTCCTTCAATCCTTCTTACTCCTTTCCATGGCAAGCTGTATGTAGGGCATCACCATCATCGGTGGCTACTTTCAATCCTCTCAGGAAAATGGTCCTATGCGCTGTCACTGCACGGCTAATCGTCTGGAGGCATCACCCTTGGTTGATGGCTACATCCCGTCCTCTCAGTGAAAACGTTCCTATGCTCTGTCACAGCACGGCTAATCAGCTGTTGGTTCTCGATCATGTTGGAATAGGATCCATTGATCCTTTTGCGCTTGTCATCACGCCCAACAATCGCGAGTTTGAAGCTCGTCACAGTCATTCAAT
>NC_029777.3:97993095-97993566 GCF_000817695.3 Arachis duranensis | reverse complement strand
TTTTCACTGCTTTTTCTTGCTTCAAGAATCAATTTCATGATTTTTCAGATCATCAATAACATTTCTCTTTGTTCATCATTCTTTCAAGAGCCAAAAATTTTAACACTCATAAACAACAATATCAAAAGACATATGCACTGTTCAATCATTCATTCAGAAAACAAAAAGTGTTGTCACCACATTAATATAATTAAACTAAATTCAATGATAAATTCGAAATCTATGTACTTCTTGTTCTTTTGAATTAAAACATTTTTCATTTAAGAGAGGTGAATGATTAATGGATTTTATTCATAGCTTTAAGGCATGGTTACATACTAATGATCATGAAGTAGAGACACAAAACATAGATAATCACAACATTAAAAACCGAAAACAGAAAGAGATAAAGAACAAGGAATGAATCCACCTTTAGTGGCGTCTTCTTCTTGAAGGTCAAACAATGTCCTTAAGCTCTTCTATGTCCCTTCC
>NC_029777.3:97990897-97991854 GCF_000817695.3 Arachis duranensis | reverse complement strand
GTGGGGTTTATGGGGAAGAGTGGATGGATGTGAGTGGTGAAGGTGTTGATTGGGAAGAGGAATTGAGGTGATTGGTGAAAGTTGTTGGGAAGTGTGACATGGGGAGTAGGAGAGTGTAATTAGGATTAGGAGAGTGTAATTAGGATTAGGAGGTACAGTAGGAATATATTAGGTGGGGATCCTGTGGGGTCCACAGATCCTGAGGTGATCCTGTGGGGTCCACAGGATCCTGAGGTGTCAAGGAATTCCATCCCTGCACCAAATAGGCATGCAAAATGCCTTTGTACACCATTCTGGCGTTTAAATGCCCATTGGTGCACGTTCTGGGCGTTCAACGCCTATGTAAAGCATGTTTCTGGCGTTGAACGCCAGTTTCATGCTTGTTACTGGCGTTCAGCGCCAGCTTTTCTTCTCTGGGCACATTTCTGGCGTTCAGTGCCAGAATGTTGCTTGTTTCTGGCGTTCAGCGCTAGAATGATGCTCTGTTCTGGCGTTGAACACCAGCCAGATGCATCTTACTGGCGTTGAACGCCAGTCTGTGCGTCCTCCAGGGTGTGAAAATTTTTTTCTTCTGTTTTTGACTCTGTTTTTAATTTTTTTGATTTTTTTGTGACTCCTCATGATCATGTACCTAATAAAACACAAAATAACAATAAAATAAAAGTTAGATAAATAAAATTGGGTTGCCTCCTAACAAGCGCTTCTTTAATGTCAATAGCTTGACAGTGGCTCTCATGGAGCCACAAGGTGATCAGGTCAATGTTGTATAGTTGCCAACACCAAACTTAAAGTTTGGATATGGGGTCTTAACACCAAACTTAGAGTTTGGTTGTGGCCTCACAACACCAAACTTAGAGTTTGACTGTGTGGGCTCTCCTTGACTCTGAACTGAGAGAAGCTCTTCATGCTTACTCTCTTTTGTCATAGAGGGATGGCCATGTGCCTTAAACACAAGGT
>NC_029777.3:97959798-97990797 GCF_000817695.3 Arachis duranensis | reverse complement strand
GTCTGCACTTAATCTGCAACAACCTCATGATGGTTGCTTTGAATCTGAAAGCAACGAAATTATGGCTATAAAATTGCTACATGATGAGTAATGCTTTACAGTTGTGAATATTTAGAAGTAAAAGTGCCAATAAGACTAAAAAAAGTACCACATCTGCATAGAATGTTAAGTGTATAAACCTATAAGTACAAGTACATGTAACTATATATTTGCAAAAGTTCACTTGGGAGAAAGCAATAGTGGCATCTCTTGAGGAGGTTTATACCAAAAGAGGCTAAAGAGAGACAATTAAATAAATTAGAGAGAGTTCAATCAACGAAGGAGATTTTATTTTTTGATGACATTTTGCAGTGACACATACAAAAATTAACATGGATTCAGAAAAGCTTGAGCAGTAAGGGTACATACCTTCGTTATTGTTGGGGAATTCCTCCTAGAAGGGTGAATAATAAATCACCTACTTAGTTTCTGCTGCAGAAAATGTATGAAACAGATTAGCTTAAGCAGAATCTATATTGAATGTTAATATCGAAAATGTATCCTTTGGATATCAAAATCAACTCAAAGTGAAGAAAATTTATCAATTTACATGCTAAAGACTCATTCGCTCCTACTTCTAGTGACGTGGATACTCTAGCCTAATCTTCTGCAGAAAATGGTTTTCTGTACTTCTGTTGCTCACTTGGTGAGGCAATAGCAAGTGATTTCTGGTTTGATAAGACATCTGTTAAATAAAAGATTATTTGGCAAAGCAAGTCCTTGAAGAAAGCAATAACAAAAGATGACACCTATCTATGAGACACTAATAAACTAACATAACTTAAAACTTCTTGTAATTGATTGCTTTCTCAACAAAACAATAAGCAGTTTCAAACAAATTGTCCTATCTGAGTACAGGTATCGGTTAACTAACTCACCGGTGCTAGGATCAGGTAAAATTTTTCTCTTTCATCTACAAACTTCAATGAATTTTTTTAGACGTTTGCCCCTTGGCATGATTACATATCAACAAACACTAAACTGTTAAACATACAAAATAATTAGACATTATACTAATAATTAAACATAAAACTGTCAAGCACATAATAAATAAAAAGCTTAAAATGTTACCTTTGATAAAGAGTTTATATAACATGACAGTGTTAGAAACATGCGTCTTTTGAAGTTTTGAATTACATGGTGACCTTAAAATTTGATTTATAAGTTATGAGACTATCTCTTAACAGTTAAGTGGTTATGTACAATGGATTCGTTCATTCCCATTCTGCTGAGGTCATCAATAAGCCTTCTTTCTGTTATGTGGTTTCCAATCCCAATTCTTCTCTTTATCTGAGTTTCTGCTTGCTGCTCATTTGTGCAGACATAACCCGTCAGGATATGAAGCTAGATTAAGGGAGAGAAAAATTATTAAACACAAGCCAAACCTTTATTTCATTTTCCATTTCTGGTGTAAGTCTGATTTGTTGGTGTATTCCAGACCAAGCAGCATCCATTGTAGACACGGTAAAAAGCCTTATTGCATCTTTCACATGCTCCTCAATAGAACATGAGATCTGATGAAGGAGAAATTGAGTTAGACTGTCTAAGATGCAGGTACTATATCAAAAGAATAAACTGAAGGAGAAATACAAAGAATGATTAGACTTAGCCAATATATTTAGTTTCTTATACGACATAGCATATTGAGAGGATCAGTGGAATCATGTAATTTGGATTATCTTCCAACTCAAATACAAGAATTTAATTAAAAATTTTATAAAATTATAAAAACTAATATAGTAATTAAACATTTTATTTATTGTAGGAACATAAAAGAAAAGAGAACTAATAGAGAGTGCAGTGGGCTCAACTGATGTAACAGCTAGCAAGGTAAGTGGGGAGGGTGTGTGCTGATAATATACACACATACTAGAAAGAAATCATCATTTGATTTCGTTCAGTTCCTCTGTTTTTATCCCCCCCATTCTCCTCATATTTCTCCCATTTTATCTTCTCTATTTTCCTATTTCTACTCTATTCTACGGCCACTATTCTATATTATTATGATTGGTACCAAGTTCTTACAAAGGATTAACTAATGTTTTACCTAAATCGAAGCAGATGTTGCGAACCGGCAAGTAAAGTATATGAAAAATGATGGCAATACGTACAGTTTCATTTTAGCAAATGTCTCATTCAACCTAAAAATATCTTCTAGCTACCTTACTATAATTGGTATAGTAGCTTCTCCAGTTTCATTGGCTTGTTGCCTCATATCCTGTATTTTATTGCAAAAAAAAAAAAATCAAATCAAAATTGACATAGTATGGACAAGGCAATATATAAAAATTAACATTATTGTAATGACTGATAACTGGTAAAAACTAAAAGAGATATCAATTTTTTTTCTATTAATTGGTCACATATTCAACCTTACCTGCCTGATTTTCACATAACTTTTCTGCAGTAATGTTGCAGCAGATTCTGATAGACGAGGGTAGCATTCAGTCCAACAATAGTGTAAATACCTATTTAAATCAAATTTAAGTTTATCTGCCAAATAATTAAACGAACTGCATGAAAATATAAGTTCAGAGATATAGCTTACCTGTTCAGCCAATTCTCTTCTTTAGAACCATGTACAATGCACAAAAAAGACTATACTAATTAGAATTAACCAAAGGAACCACCTCAAAACTTTTTAATAAGTCTAAAAGTATACATATTTTTCATCAAAATTTTAATTATAAATTTAGTCAATCCAAAAGTTAAACCATAGATTAAAAAACAAAATATATATCAGAACTTCATAACTAGAATCAATCTAACCTTGAAATAGACCACCTAAGATTCCAACCTTTAGGATAAACTCATATGTATGTGAATTCACTTAGAAAACATATAGCAAGTAGATGCCAAAATCTAGAATTAAAGCATAATAATCACTAATAATATATAAGTCTAAAATTAAAGCACAATGGCCATTAATTTGCAATACAAGTACTAATAAACAGTCAAGAACAATAAAAAACAAAATTGATAACCAAAACAACAATAAAGTACAATCAACCAAAACCATAATCAAGACAAGACATAAACTACATAAACAATTAAACATTATTGAGCACTAACAAGCAGTAAGTAGCACAAATTCTTTGAACACAATAAGCAATGAAGCATAATAAATCAATGAGAGAGAAATTAATATCTCTGAAAAATATCTTCCTAAACATATATTACTTATATTAATTTTCACAATTATGTTCAATGTTTTTTTTCGGTTAAAATCTAACAATAAAAAAATACAAAGCAAGAGGGGATACTAGTGAGACAGCAGCAGTAGAACTAAGGACGCGAGACAAAGAAGAAATTTATTGTTAACAAAGAAGAAATATCAGCAAATTAATAGGGAAAAAGAAGAAAAAGAAGTACTAGTAGCAGTTCAAAAGAGAAATTGGAGTGAGAGAAAGCGGCGTTGTACCGTGGCAACTACGGTGGCATCAACAGTAGAAACTGTGGCGGCAACGACGGCGGAAATTGAAGTAGCAACAGTGACAACAACGATAGTATAAAGAGAACAGATCTGAAAACGCGTTGCTAGAAGAGGTGACTCGATCCAAAAGCTTTTGACCCCCAACGGACACGGCAGTAGTAACGGCACTGGCGACAAAAACGGCAGCGGAAGTGGCGGCGAAAATGGCGTACAGAACTTAGGTTTCATCGTCATTTTCATCTCAGCTAACTTAGTCTCTCATTTCTACGAAAAAAGAAATTAAGTTTTGAAGAAGAATTTTAAATTTTAATAATGAATTAATTATTAGTGAAAATTTTTAAATTGATATAAATAAAGTGTATCGTAGACGTTTTGAAAAGCTTCTATCAAAATACTTCCTCAATTAAATATTAATCTTGTAGTGATGAGTAACACAATGGTAATTCTCTAAATCAAACTAATCTTTAAAATGTATAATTTTAAAAGAAAGTAATGATGGACAATATTACATTTCAAAAACTCTTATATAAGTTTCCACTTCATTTTGGCATGGAATAGCTTTTGCATGTGGATTTTGAGGTGTGGATAGTAGTCTGTTAGGGTTATGGGTAGTGCATGAATAAAATGAACATCACCAATATTATCCAGAATAACCATCCGGATACCAGGAATAATAAACATCATGTTATAAAATCACTCATCCCAAAAACTTAAGTTGATTTTGGAGCTCACTGAGAATCGAACCCTTGACCTTTCGGATCTAGAACTCTAATACCATGTCATGAACCCACTCATCCCAAAAGCATAACCTGACAGGACAATGTAACACTAATGGTCATATCTCTAATACTTTCTAAACCTCCATTGTACGTATTGTACGCTTAGGCCATTGGCTCCCTATACTTTCTCTAGGGTTATATAGGTGCAGTGATGTTGGCCTTGTTATGCCTCCTCCTTTTGTTCTCCATTAATTTGATGTTTTTTGCTTCGCGATTTTATCCTTCTTGAAAAGAGTGTTCATGCAACCACTACCACCGTAGGCTTGGCCATTGTTGATAGTCACCGCACATCATCCTACACTCAATAAAATTGCATTTCTGATGCCTCAGATCTACTGTACCATCGCCAAAATCTTACAAAGCAACTGTTACAGTGTTATCTTTAGATTTGCTCTTCCCAGTAGAATTGATACTAACTTGTACAAAAAATTCATGGACTTAGTGACTCAAAACTGATAGAAAGAAGGTGTAGCTCAATGCCAAGGCTGTCAACTTGCTCAACTGTGCAATCAGCTTCGAAGAGTACCGACGGGTATTATGATGCACAACGACAAAGGAAATCTGGGACAAACTTCAAGTCACACATGAAGAACCCACCATTGTGAAGAAGACCAGGATAGACATGCTAAACAGAGAATATGAAATGTTCTTAATGAAGGAAGGAGAATCAATAGATGAAATATTTGAAAGATTCAATATCATCATTGTTGGCTTGGATGCTATGGGAATCAAGTATCTTGAATTTGTGCTTGTGAGGAGAGTGTTGAGATGTCTCACAAAAGAGTGGGAAACTAAGGCATTAATAATTTCTGAGAATAGTGGTCTTGACTCTATGACATATAATGATTTGAGAGGAAACTTACTGCCCTTTGAAAATACCTATTTGAAAAAAGATTCAAAAAGAAAAGGAATAGCTCTTACATCTGTTTCTAACCCCTAGATGATGAATCTAGTGATTATTCCTCTGAAAATGAATTTGTGTTGTTTGCCAAAAAATTCAGGAAAATGGTGAAACTCAAGGAAAAAAGCAAGGGAAGCAGTTCAAGAAAACAAAAGAAAGATTTCAGTAAGGTGACATGCTACAAATGCAAATAAAGACTGGGCATTTCAAATCTGATTGTCCTAAGTTGAAGAAGGAGGAAAAGCCAAAGAAGGGAAAGAAAAATGGACTGATGGCTTCCTGGGAGAATTTGGAAAATGACTCAGAAGATGATGAAAAATCTGAAACCAAGTCCCAACCATGTCTCATGGCAGATCACATTGAACAGGTAGTCTTTCATAACCCTGACACTGAAGATCTTCATCTTATGATAGACCACCTTTCTAAGAAAATTAGATGCTTCTTGCTTGATAACCAAGATCTTAAACAACAAATCACCATTCTTAAAGCTGAAAATTGTTTTCTTAAAGATAAATTAAGGGAGGCTGAAACTGCTGTTGAACTTGTTGAAGAAAACAAGTAGTTAAAAGCTCAACTTAGAAGCTGTGAAAGTGATCATTCTATTGTTGCATACGTAAACTGTTTTAAAGAAAATGAAGAGTTGCTTAAAAAGGTCAAAAACCTTGAAAATGACTTAGCCAGGTTCACTTAAAGTTCTGAAAATTTAAATCAAATCTTGGCTAGTCAAAGACCTCTTTATGATAAAGCTGGTTTAGGTTTTCATAAAACCTTGAAATCTGTTGAGAAACCTTGTTTTGAAAACATAGCTTCATCTTCTAATGATACAAGGTTTCAAAACTTTAACAAAACAGCAACTCTAAGATTTTGTAGACTATGCAACCGAAATGGCCACTTTCCCATTCAATGTTTCTTTGGTGAAAGAATGATTGGTGACAAAGTTTGCAAAGTTGTTTTTGACTACGATGAATTGGGACATAGGAGATGGTTTAACGTGAAAGGATACAAGAAGGTTTAGATACCTAAGGTCACTTGAGCTCATTTTGTAGGTATGCCTAGCATCCAAGCGGAAGGACAATATGTGGTACATGGACAGCGGATGCTCTAGGCATATAACCGAAAAGACAACCTTCTTCATAAATCTTGATGAGTATGATGGAGGGTTTGTGATGCGTGAGCATATTTCCTATCTTTTCCTAGTGAATTTGCATCTAATTTGTTGAGTTTAATAAAGAATTAATTATCTTTTAGCCAATATGGATGCTACTTTGAGTCTTTTGCAATTTTGTTTATTTTAGGTAGCATTCGGCAGAATTTGATGGAGTTTCTGCAGCACAAGAATCAAAGAAGATGGCAGCGAGGAGCGATGCATACGCGTGACTGACGCGTGCGCGTGATTTGGAGCTTTCCATGGCGACGCGTGAGTGTGATTGACGCATCCGCGTGATTTGAAGATTTGCTCAGCGGCGCAAACGCGTGACCGACGTGTTCGCGTGACTTGCAAAGAAGACCAGCAACGCGTACGCGTGACATGCATCACATGTAGAAAATGCAGAAAAACGCTGGGAGCGATTTCTGGGCTGCTTTGACCCAGTTTTTAGCCCAGAAAACACAGATTAGAAGCTACAAAATGGACAAAACAAGTGGTCCCCACCCATCAGCTGAAGACTTGTTAATTAATTCGAATTTAAATTCAAATCTTATTTTGAGGAAAAGATATTATTTTAGTTTTAGATAAATTTTAAATTAATGAGGATTAATTATAAAAGGAATGCCAATAGGGTTATTCCAACACAACATTATTCGATTCCAATTTGCAATCCTAGTTTTCTTCTCTGAACCATGAGCAACTAATCCTTCATTGTTAAAGTTAGGAGCTCTGTCTATTTGTATGGATTGATTTTATTGCTTTTTCTATTTTAATTTATGTATGGATTTATAATTTAAGAATTATTTTTTGCTCTTTATTTTATGAATTTGGTTCGAACGGAAGCATGACCCTCTTTCTATTTGAGTTCTTGTAAAACTTGGAAAAGCTCTTTACTTGAACAACAGCTTGAAAACAATTTCTCATAAATTTTAATTATTTGGATTTAACGGGATACGTGACATATAATCCCCTTATTTTTGGGTAATTAGAATTTTTGTGGTATATAAACTGGAATTTGAACTTCACCTTCTAATTGGAATTAATTGACCAAGGAATTGGCAGTTAACGAATTTTAGAGGAGACTAGAAAGATCTAAGGAATTAGGGTCTAGTCACATATAGTTGCCATAAATTAAATCCTACATATTTAACATAGTAAGAAAAGTTAATCCGGAAAAATAGATAACTCTGAAGCCTTGACTGTTTTCTCCATATTTTATTCCCAACTCATTCTACTTACTTTCTGAAATTCTTAAATTACTGTTTAATGCTCTTTGAATACCAAAACACTCTTTTCTGTTTGTCTAACTATGCCAATCACTTAACAATTGTTGCTTAGTTCATCAATCCTCGTGGGATCGACCCTTACTCACGTAAGGTATTACTTGATACGACCCGGTGCACTTGCCGGTTAGTTTGTAGGTTATAAAATACCACACCATGTTTTTGGCGCCATTGCCGGGGATTGACTGTGATTAACAACTATTAGTTGTTTGATTGCTTAGATTAGGCGTTTTATTTTAAATTTTATTAGAATCTATTTTTAATATTTTTAATATTTTTTAATTTTTTTATTATTTCAGTTATTATTTTCGATTTTTTATTTTATTTATTTAGTATTTTTATTTTATTTCTTTACACAGAAACGTCACAGGGACTTCTCTGCACTCTCACGTAGAGACTCCCATTTTTTTCTTAGTTTTTGTTTGTGTATGCACAGGAGCAGAGACAAAGAACATCTCTTAGACTTTGATCCTGAACCTGAAAGGACTTTCAGGCGACGTTTACAACAAGCAAGACTTTACAAGGCTGCAGAATCCACTATGGATCCAAATGATGCTGATAATGCCAATGTGGCAAACTCAAATGGGAATGAACAACAAAGGAGAGTACTTGGCTCTTTCTCCGCTCCTACAGCAGATCTGTATGGAATAAGCATTGTGGTGCCTCCTATAGCTGCGAACAACTTTATAGAAGATTTATAAAGAATTTTTCTAAAATTGCTAAACCTCTAAGCAACCTGTTGGTTGCGATGTTCCTTTTGTCTTTGATTCTGATTGTTTGCATGCTTTTGAAACTTTGAAAGCAAACCTTACCTCTGCTCCCATTATAGCTCCCCTTGACTGGAATCTACCATTTGAATTAATGTGTGATGCTAGTGACTTTGCTATAGGAGCTGTTTTAGGACAGAGGTATGGTAAGCTTGTACATGTCATTTACTATGCCAGTCGTGTGTTAAATGATGCCCAAAAGAATTACACAACTACAGAAAAGAAATTATTAGCTGTTGTGTACGCTGTTGATAAGTTTAGGTCCTATTTACTTGGTTCTAAGGTTATTATTTATACTGATCATGCTGCTTTGAAGTACCTTCTAACCAAACAGGATTCTAAACCAAGATTAATCAGATGGGTGTTGCTCCTTCAGGAGTTTGATATTGAGATAAAAGACAGGAAATGGTCAAAGAATCAAGTAGCTGACCATCTTTCCAGAATTGAGCCTGAAGCAGGAGTACAACCACCCGCAGCTGTGACTGAGATGTTTTTGGATGAACAATTGTTCCTCATTCAGTATGCTCCATGGTTTGCAGACATTACAAATTATAAGGCCATGAATTTTATCCCAAGGGAGTATAGTAGGCAACAAGTGAAGAAGCTATTGACTGATCCAAACTACTACATTTGGGAAGAACCATATCTTTTTAAAAGATGTTCAAATGGAATCATCTGAAGGTGTGTTCCAGATGAAGAAAAACAGCAGATTCTTTGGCACTGTCATGGTTCTGAGTATGGAGGCCACTTTGGTGGTGAAAGGACAGCTACAAAAGTCCTTCAGAGTGGGTTTTACTTACCGACTCTCTTCAGGGACTCAAGAGCATTTGTAAAGCACTGTGACAGATATGAAAAAGCCACGAATCTCCCTGCCAACAATGAAATGCCACAGTAGGGAATTCTTGAGGTTGAGTTGTTTGATGTGTGGGGTATTGATTTCATGGGACCTTTCCCACCCTCACATTCAAACAACTATATTCTAGTGGCAGTTGACTATGTGTCCAAGTGGGTGGAAGTTGTGGCTTTGCCCACCAATGATGCCAAAGTGGTAATGAGCTTTCTTCAGAGATATATCTTTGGCCGGTTTGTGTTCCAAGGACACTCATTAGTGATGGAGGAAGCCATTTCTGCAACAGACAGTTGGACTCTCTTCTGCAGAGATATGGAGTCCGTCATAAAGTGGCAACCCCCTATCACCCTCAGACAAGTGGACAGGTTGAAGTTTTCAACAGGAAACTTAAGAGAATTCTAGAGAAGACCGTTAGTGTTTCAAGAAAGGACTGGTCTAGGAAGCTTGATGATGCTTTCTGGGCATACCAAACAGCGTACAAGACTCTCATTGGCATGTCCCCTTATCAGTTGGTCTATGGCAAAGCCTGTCACTTGCCAGTTGAGGTGGAGCATAAAGCTTACTGGGCAATCAGGTATCTGAATCTTGATTCAGAAGCTGTATGAATTAAGCCAATGCTTCAATTGAATGAGCTTGATGAATTCAGATATTCAGCCTATGAGAATGCCAAGCTCTATAAGGAGAGAACTAAGCTACTGCATGACAAAAAGATTGCCATTAGAGTCTTTGAGCCAGAACAAATAGTGCTTCTATATAATTCAAGGCTCAAATTCTTTTCCAGAAAGCTGAAACCCCGATGGTCAAGACCATTTGTGGTTACCAGAGCTTCACCATATGGTCATGTAGAAATACAGGAAGAGAATTCTGACAGGAAATTTACAGTGAATGGCCAGAGGTTGAAGCATTATCTTGGAGGCGAGATTGATCGCCAGAGGTCCACTCATCTGTTGAACTAGCAGAACTGACCGTCAAGCTAGTGATGTTAAAGAAGCGCTTGTCAGGAGGCAACCCGATAAATTCGTATCCTTAGCTATTTTTCATAGTAGTAGTCTTCTTTTTTTTATTTATTTGATTCTTATTGAGTTTTTACTGTTTCTCTGATCATGCAGCTATGTTATTCTAGGAACCGAACACCTCAAGCTAAACAAAAGCACACAACGCGCAAGCGTTGCTGATGCGAATGCGTCAATCATGTGTGCGTGAAAAATAAAATTTGACAGAGAGTTGCGCGGAAGTGGCGCTGGACCCATGCTTGGCGCACAAATATGACCGCGCATACGCGTACCCCACGCGTGCGCGTCGTTTGCATTTTATCGCCATCCACGCATGCGCATCATTCACGCGTACGCGTGACCTGAAAAATCGACGCAAAAGAGTGTTTGGGCAGAGAGTTATGCTGGCTTGGGGTAGGAAGTATGATAGACGCACAAAGTTTGTCACGCGGATGCATCCATGACGCATGCACGTCATTTGACCAAACGGCCATCCACGCGTGCGCGTGCATAACGCGAACGCGTCGGATGCCAATATTTGTTCCCAAGCCACACGAATAGAGAGTTGTGCATGCGCACGGTTGGATTTGCGCGAATCGCACAAAACCAAGGGCACGCGGACGCGTGCCTAACGCCCACGCGTCATTAAGGAAAATTCGCGACCCACGCGAACGCGTGCTGCACGCGTACGCGTCGACTGCGCCGCACAATTACACTAGTTCGCCGCCCAGTTTTAATTTTCTTTCTCTCTCTCCCAATCCTAATTCTCTCTTGTTCCTTTATCCTTTTATTCTTCTTTCATCTTATTATTTGTTTTTGTTTTTAGATTTTCTTTGCTTGAGGACAAGCAAACATTTAAGTTTGGTGTTGACGCTTCGCTTAAAGCTTTTCTGTTTAGCACCAAAGGGAGATGAACGTTTTTCATGGAGGAATGAGATGGCCACCAACATAACTAAGGTGGTTAAGTTCCTTTCATTCTATTTCTCTTCCATTCCTATTTTATTTTCCTCTATTTCTGTTGCTTTGATTGCATGCATGATTTTTAGTACGTTTAGTTCTTAGATTTAGATTTAATTATAATAAATTGTCTCATATACCACTCACTGAGCTTGAATCTTAAAAGAAAAAAAATTTAAATGATGTATTGCATGAGAAATTGAGTTTAATTTTAAGAATAGTCTTATTTACTTAAAGGTGGTGGTATTTTATGTGATTTTTGAATGCATAATATGAACAGTGCATATTTGAATTTGAATCAAGGGGTGTTGATGTATAAGGAACAGGAATTTAGAGAATTATTATGACTTCTCTGAAATAAACAAAAATTTAATCCTTAAAGAAAAAAACAACAAAAAAATTTAATTAAATAAATAATAATAAAAGCAAGGTCCAAGACTCTGAGCATCAATGACTAGGGAGGTTAGACATGATTAAAAGCTTAAAGAGTTGTTTCCCTAGTCATATGCTTGTGCTATGATTGTGTCAAGTAATCCTTGAGACAGAACACTTAGAGTCGAGACCAAGTGCGTCTAACAGAGTATGCCAAAGGCTTTGAGCACCATTGTCTGGGAGTAACTGAAAGAAAAATCAGGACTCAAAGAGAGTCCTCCAGTTAAGTGCTTGTGGTGTTTCTGTGTCAAGTAATCCTTGAGACAAAACATTTAAAGTCACGACTAGGCTCAAGGTGCGAAGCACCAAAGAAAAATAAATTAAACTAAATTTTGCTGTGTTCAAGGATTAAACTGAAATATAAAAATCAGAGAATTCATAATATTATCCGGATTCTAATTCCGAATGACAATGGCATCCTTCTGATTCAAAGGAGAGTGAGATGCCAAAACTATTCAGGATTGCAGTTGTAAACCCCACTATAAGAAGAGACATGGGCTTAATCGAACTCTCATTCTCATGCAAATTCACATCCTAAGCCTATATTAATTTTGGTTGCTTGAGGACAAGCAACAATTCAAGTTAGGTGTTGTGATACGTGAGCATCTTTCCTATCTTTTCCTAGTGAATTTGCATCTAATTTGTTGAGTTTAATAAAGAATTAATTATCTTTTAGCCAATATGGATGCTACTTTGAGTCTTTTGCAATTTTGTTTATTTTAGGTAGCATTCGGCAGAATTTGATGGAGTTTCTGCAGCACAAGAATCAAAGGAGATGGCAGCGAGGAGCAACGTGTATGCGTGACTGACGCGTGCGCGTGAATTGGAGCTTTCCATGGCGACGCGTGTGCATGACTGACGTGTCCGCGTGATTTGAAGATTTGTTCAGCGACGAGAACGCGTGACCGACGCGTCCGCATGACTTGCGAAGAAGACCAGCGACGCGTACGTGTGACATGCGCCACGTGTAGAAAATCCAGAAAAATGATGGGTGCGATTTCTGGGCTGTTTTGACCCAGTTTTCAGCCCAGAAAACACAGATTAGAAGCTGCAGAATGGACAAAATAAGTGGTCCCCACCCATCAGCTGAAGACTTATTAATTAATTCGAATTTAAATTCAAATCTTATTTGAGGAAAAGATATTATTTTAGTTTTAGATAAATTTTAAATTAATGAGGATTAATTATAAAAGGAATGCCAACAGGGTTATTCCAACACAACATTATTCGATTCCAATTTACAATCCTAGTTTTCTTCTCTGAACCATAAGCAACTAATCCTTCATTATTAAGGTTAGGAGCTCTGTCTATTTGTATGGATTGATTTTATTGCTTTTTCTATTTTAATTTATGTATGGATTTATAATTTAAGAATTGTTTTTTGCTCTTTATTTTATAAATTTGGGTGAACGGAAGCATGACCCTCTTTCTATTTGAGTTCTTGTAAAACTTGGAAAAGCTCTTTACTTGAACAACAGCTTGAAAACAATTTCTCCTAAATTTTAATTATTTGGATTTAACGGGATATGTGACATATAATCCCCTTATTTTTGAGTAATTAGAATTTTTGTGATATATAAACTGGAATTTGAACCTCACCTTCTAATTGGAATTAATTGACCAAGGAATTGGCAGTTAATGAATTTTAGAGGAGACTAGAAAGGTCTAAGAAATTAGGGTCTAGTCACATATAGTTGCCATAAATTAAATCCTACATGTTTAAAATAGTTAGTAAGAAAAGTTAATCCGGAAAAATAGATAACTCTGAAGCCTTGACAATATGAGTGTTATAAACATTTCTAAGAACCTTGTTCTACACTCATGAACCAAGCACATTGAAATCAAATATCATTTTATTAGAGAGCATGTGCAAAAGAGTACTATTGATATTAAATTTGTAAAATCCGAAGAACAACTTGCTGACATTTTCACAAAACCCCTATGTGAATGATAGAATTAAATTCTATTGATAATTTGTGAATTTTTTGATACTGTTTGTTTTTTGTCTTTTATGGAAGCAGGAGATTGTCTCAGGTTGTGATGAACGAGCCATGATACAAGAGGAGACTGAACTAAAGTTAATTATCTTGGACCCCACCAAATCTCTTTGACCTTACTCTGACCCGGTTTTGAGTTTCTCAATATTTTAATAATACTTTTGGGAAATTGTCATATCAAATCTTGTAGGAAGGGGTTGTTGTCAAATCAAAATCTTTATCCTTCCCTCATCCCTTGATTCTAGGAGCTAACCTCTCAGTTTTAATTTTAAAATCTTTCCTTGGTTAATAACCGCGCCCCTTAATGGGTAATAACTCCCTCAATTCTCTCTCTCCAATCAGCATTAAATGCTTCCATAACCTACCTCTTCTCACCACTCTCTTCGGCCTCTCTTCATCTTCCCTCTCCCTTCTCCATTTTTCATAACATGAAAAAGAAGGTTGCACTAAAGAGAAGTAGCCGAATCCATCTCCCCAAAAATTCTCCATTCACTTCTACCCCCCAAACTCATACTCATATTCATATACACTCTACATCTTTCTCATCTCTTTTACCCTCTTCCAAACAAACCAAAACCATGAGAAGAAAGGTTATTGCACAGAAAACTTCATCTCGAAAGAATATTGGAAAGGACAAAGAACCAGTTGTAGAAGAAGAGGAGAAGTCTCAATCATCACTGCCTCATTTTCCTCCAAAGAAAGTAACTCTTCATGCCTCGGGTCGAAGCTCTCAGCAAGGAAAAGGATACACTTTACTCAACACCAAGGAACCACCAAATTTGGAATCACTGGATTTCAAAAACAAATACAACAAAGGTTACTCACACTTTGATCCAGGCAGATTTACCTCATGTGAATCATGTGAGTTCCATAATGAAGTCCTGAAGAAGCGTCACTTATGTGCATCCCACATAGTGAACTTGGAATCCTTGGCTGCAAAAGACGTTAACTTTGTCACTCTCTTTGATAACGTAAAGTGGAATCCTCTATTCAATATTCAAAAACATGTGTATCCTGCTTTAGTTCGCGAGTTCTATGCGAACATGAGGCTTATTGATGGTGCAATCCATTCCTATGTCAAGCGGGTTCACATGTCTTTGAATAGAGAAAAAATAAACGCTGCGCTGGGATATGTTGATGAGGGAGCAGCCGCTTACATGATAGAAAAATAGGATTCACAAGTTGGGGTCACATATCAGATAGCTCTGCACCAAACCTGTGAAAATCTCTTTGGTCTGGATGGCACGGTTATAACTCACAAGGCTCTTGGTCCTGAAAGAGCACTTCTTCACAGAATCATCACTCACATCCTAATGCCTCAGAGTGGTTCATATCACAGACTAACCATTTCTGATACCTTAGTATTTTTTGTTATTATTACTTCATCTCCAATCTCTTGCATATCTCATGGTAAGACACATGTGGGAGTGTGTTAGAAGTAACAAAAAGGCAAATCTTTCCTATGAAATATTTCTTACATCATCTTTGAATATTTTAATGTTGATCTAATTAATGAAGATGTAGAAAATAAAGCTTTCACAATTAAGGGAGGAGGAGTTTCAGGCTCTATGAAAGGCAAAGGAAAACGCTCTGAGCCAACTACATATTCTGATAGTGATCTAGAAAGTCGCCCTACCGAGCCAGCAAAGGTTGGAGAATCCATCAAAGAGGTCCTCACTGAATTCTCCAATATGTCAAAATTGATGGTGCAATCCTACAAGGCTGCTCGAAAAAAGGCGTATGAAAGTGAAAAAGCCTGAACCAAATGTGAAGAAAGAGTGAATCTGATGCTTGAAAAACTTGAACAAGAAATGGGAGCTGCGGATGAGGATGCTGCATCTGGCTCTGAATATAATCTTTCGGATGATTGATCTAGTTATCACTTGTTGAACTCTGGTTATGTTTTTCTATTTTGGTATACTGTATGCTGTTGGATACTCTGGACCACTGTTATTTTGTTAAACTCTTGCAAACCCTGTTCTGGTTATTTTTGTTTGCATACCACCATCTTTTGTGTTGCAGGTTCCCCTTTGATGACAAAAGGGGGAGGAAAGGTGGAAAAATTGAAGAAAACAAGAAAACAGGGGCTAAAATTATTTTTTGATTCATGATCACCCCTATGCATAAAACTCTATGTTCCAATGATTATGATCTGCTTTGTTTGCTGTATTTGGAACTCAGTTATGTTATGATAATCATCTTGTGCTTTGGTGTGTGTTGAATAATTTTTTGTGCTCTGGTTCTGTTTAAATTGAAAATGTTTTCCTTGCCATAAACTAATTTTCTGCTCTGATATGATAGCTGGAAAATGTTGTTCACTTAATCAATTTTTTTTGGCAGAAAATTGTTTATCAATTGTGTTTTTTTTTATGTACTCTGTACTCAAAACATTTTTTATTGTGATTGAGCAGAAAATCATTTATATGATAACAAATTAGTTTTGTTTATCACTCTACTTCTGCTAAAAAATCAAGCCATTCAACATCTCAAATTTCATATATTGAATAACATAGTAGTCTTAGGCTTGATAAAAATTGTTACAGGTAAAGCTTCCCTTGGTAAAATGGCATATATTTAGGGGGAGCCAAGTAACTGTTGGAAAGGGGGAGGAATACTAATCTTCAAAGGGAGTACTTTTAATCCTTACTCTTTTCATTTCAATTTTTAATAATGTTTGTCATCAAGGGGGAGATTGATGAGTTTGGAAAACTCTAAATTAAATTAGTGATGACTGAACATTATTAATATGATTAATTGCAAAATTATTAATTTGATTTTGGTTCATATGTGTTAATTAAATAATTTTGCTGTGCAGATTTTGTTATTGGGCCAAAAAATAACAAGCTCAAGATGTTGAAAGAAAATCAGCCTTGGTTATAAAAATGTTAAAAGTTGTGGCTGAATTGTTATTCCTCTTGTTGGGCCAAATTTAATTATTATTAGCCCAAATCTATTTTGAAGAAGAGATCCACTAGCATGGCACAAATTGAAAAATGAGAAAGAGGAAACTTTGCATGCTTCTACGGATCCCACTCTCATTCTTTGGTGGATTTCAAATTTATTCAACTTGCTTTAATTGCATTGAAAACATGAGAGAGAAATAGCAATTGATTTGATTGCTATCATTAGTGCTACACGCTATTAAGCAAAAGGGAAGTAAACATTAATTCAATTTAATTCTTTTATTCAAATCACATTGAAAGTTCTCTCTCTTCTCTCTCTACTCTCTCTTCTCTTTCGGTCACTTCACAGAGAAGAAGATGGAAGCTAATGCAAGTTATCAGAAGCAAAAAGAAGAAGCTAGAAGCAAACATGAAGCCATTATGCTGATGGCATCAAGAAAAAAGAAATCTGAGGTATGGAGTGGCTAAGATCTTTACCACAAAAGGTAAGATGTGGTGAAGTAAGCTTAAGCCTTCCATAACCAAAAATGGAAGAAATCCACTTCGGTCAGAGGAAGAAGATCCTTGGAGGAACGGCTCGTCTCAGTTTTTGATCAACCACCACAGGAGGTAGCTACTGTAGCTACGTGGAGGAAGAGGCAGAAGTTTGAGCAGATGGAGCTGTCATCATCAAGGGCTAAGAAACCTTCTTGGAGTGCAAGTCAAGATGGAAGGCCCGGATTGATGAAGATTGGTGATAAGGGAAGACACATAGGTAATTGCATGTTGGATTTTACATTCGATTTCATCTACTCTCTCTCTCTAGCCGAACCGGTTCTTTGCATGAAGAAGAAGAAGATTAGCTCAATTCAAGAGTTTCAACCTTGGAGGCTTCCTATTCTATAAATAAGGGAGAACAGTCAGGGTTTGAAGCAAGGAGAAAAAAGGAAAGGAGTGAAAGCATAGTGTTCCTATAGCTACCACAACTAACAGAAGTTCTTCTCCTTCAATGTTAATCATTTTGTATTTTTCTGTTTAATTTTGTCTGTCTTGAGTCTCATGGAAAAAGGCAAACAGTGAGGTTTGTAAGAAAAAGCCATAGAACGGAAAAAGGCAGAGTGCACAAAGTTAAAAGAAAAAGCCATAGATGTCCTTAGAGGTCATTTGTACATCTGTGTTGTGTTTCATGATTCTGTGGGAATCTCCTTGCAAGTTGGGTTAGCACTTTGCAGTTGAAAAGCTTGGTGGGACCAAGTCAAGTTCAGGATTGGGGTTAGATTCTGGACTTGTCCCGGATAGGAAGGGTAGTTCCTAGGGAGAATTGGTGTATGTAATCATGATGATTATAGTGAAATTCCATCATTATTGTGATGGAGACTAGATGTAGGCTGCATTGCACTTAGCAGCTAAACCAGGATACATCTTGGTGTGATTTCTCTCTCTCTTCTACTCCATTTTTGATTCTGCTGCTCAGGAGACAAAACTAAAAAATATCTCTTGGCTGGTTACAAGACAAAAAGAAAAAGTCTCTTGACTAGGCACGAGACAAAAACAAGAAATATCTCCTCAAGTGCTCTAAAAGAACAGCAAATGTTTTTAAGCGAAAAAGGGGCTAAGATTCAACCCCCTTCTCTTAGCCACTGATAAACCATCAGTCTCTATCCTCTCTGTTAAAAAATGTTACCGTTTTTTTTTCCAATTTTCATCTTATCTTGCATAATCCTAACGTTCATACTTTCATTTTTCACCTTCACAATCTTCTTCTCCATCTTCTCCTTTTCCCTTTTCAGTTCTAACATCAAGCCATAGTGTAACTATCATGCTTGTCGCACCTACCTCAACATGTCAGGAGCCACACACTTTTCAAATCTATGTGACTGGTACATCCACCTCTTCCATGCTTCACCCACCATTAGAAACATCCACTTTTTTGTCCTCGATAACAACATCACCTCCAACTCCGACAACGTCCACCACATCCTCAAGACCAAGTTCCACAATTACTCAAAGGGCACACCTTTCTCCACTCTCCGGCAATTAATATAGATTGTTGGACATTAGAACATCATGAGAAGATTCTCATTTGACATCATATGCAAATTCTCATTTGGAATGGACACCAAGTGCTTCATTCCTTCTCTTTTAGAGTCCAAGCTGATAGACAGCTTCGACCTCGCATCTAAGCTACTAGTACAGCAAGCAACGTTGCCGTCGCCGCTCATATAGAAACTGAAGCGATTATTGAACATTTGTTCAGAGAAGAAGTTGAAATAAACGACGACGGGTCTTAACAATCAGACTTGCTGTCTAGATTTATGAGATCCATTGAAGACGACTATTACTTGAGAGACATAGTCATTAGTTTGCTGAGTATGAATTGGTTGAGAACAAGTTGGAGATTTTTTTTCTTGTAAACATTGAAGTTCCAGTGTTAGACTGTTAGGGTTATTGCGAGATATGATGGAAACTAGGGAAAAGCAGTGTCATTTTTGAACAGATCGGAGGAGGTTAGGGACTATTTCATCTTCTGTTAGAATTTTTAGGGACTATTTTGTCCTCTATTAGAATTAACGGAGTAAAAGATCTAAATGACTGAAAGAATTAATTATTGAGAACTAATCAGATAATTAATTTTAATTAGAGACTAAAATATCTTATTCAAAATTTTTTAAAAACTAAAATAAGTAAATACTCTAATGATTAAATCAACTATTATATTTTATTGAAGATTTACAAATAAAAAAAATATTCTATTAATCATAACACATTTTATCTCTTCATCATCATGGTTATGATCTCTATTATTATTATTATTATTATTATTATTATTATTATTATTAAAAAATTAAAAAATATAACAGATATAATATAGTTTAATAATGTATTAAATATTAATTTTTAATAACTATAATAAATATATTTTTCTAAATTATAATAAAGATATATTATTATTATTATTATTATTAAAAAATTAAAAAATATAACAGGTATAATCTAATTAAGGAGTTATAATAAAAACTGAAAATATCATTTAATCTGATAGAAATAAAATTAAACAATTTATTAAGAGAAGATCAAATACTTTTTATTAGTGTAAATAACAAGAAAAATGTTTGTAATAAAAAAAAATCACGAAGATCAGACAAGATAAAGGTCTTACTATGCTGCCAACTTGAAGCACATAGGTACCTGTCATTGATCTAGAGAAAATCCCGACAATCCATTCTTCTAAGTTTTAACCATTGACATTATTGGAGGAAAGAAAAGTTGAAAATCATAAATACTAAAATAAAATAGTTTCAAAGTTGACTATATACGTATATGCTTCTACAGCTTATTGGCCAAAGTTGGTCAACGTAAAACAATGCTCGTAGGGAGCTCCGCCCAAGGATGCAAAGTTGTTCTCATAGAATAGTGTCCAAATTGTTTACACAAAGAAAAAAGGTGTCCAAGCAAATAGTTTTTCAAAAATTATAGGGAGACTATAAAAATATTAAATAATATAAATAATATATATTTTAATTAAATGGTTATTTTTTTTATATAATTTGATTTATTCATATATAATTAATAATAATTGAATATTCAATTCATTATATGTAGATGATTATTTTAATGTTTGAGTTTAGAAATTAATTTAGGGTGAAATATTTTTTTATTTTATTAAATCAATTTTAAAATCTATTATTCATATTATTTATAAAAGTTATTGTCTACTTAATTTTACTTATAAGTTTTACTTATAAGATTGGGGACTAACATAAATAAAGAGTGAGCAAATCTTTTTAATAATTAAATTTAATCAAATTTTTATTATATTTGTACTTATTTAATAGAGTTAATGTATTTTTTTCCTTCTTTTATATATTATGTTTCTCTTGTATCTTTTATATACTTTTTTTTTATCTATTTCTTTTCTTTCTTTCTTTTTTTTAAAAAAAATATAGAAAATAACGACAAAAATTTATTCACAACAAATACAAAAATTTTATCAAGAAAACCATAGAAATATTTGAAAATAAACGCACAGTTTTTTAAGAGAAAATATATAAAACAAACATAAAATTCTTTTATATATGATATATAAAAATATATAGAAACTCCATGACAAAAAAAAATTATTTTTTTTTAAGTAAACTCAGAAATTTTTTAAGAGTTAAATAGGAACCAAATGGATAAAATTTTTTATGATAAATATAGAAATTGTGATGATAAATACAATTTTTTTTAAGAAAACACAAAAAAATACATAAATTCTGTGATGTCAAATAAAAAATTTTGTGATAATAAACATAAAATTGTTTCGGATGTAAATACAAATTTTTGTAAGAGAAACATAGGAAGCAAACACAAAAATTATTAACGATAAATACACAAATTTTGTGATGAAAAACACAAAAAAATTTTAAGATTAATACACATTTTTTAAGAGAAACATAGGATGTAAAGAAAATTTATACGATAAATATAGATAATAATTTATGTGTTATTCAACTAAAACTTTTGTGTTTTTAACTAACATGTTCGCGTTATTTTTTTGTATTATTCTAAAAAATATGCACATTTTAAAATAATTTATGTGTTTTTCACTGTTAAAAAAATTACTTTTAGCGATAATTTATTTTATTTTTGTAACAACAAAAATAATTAATAATATATTAAATAATAATTAGACATTAATCATCTTATATTTTGTGCTAAAAAATTTTAACGATAATTATACAACTTTTTATAAAAATTCTTTTAATGGTCACAAAAAATATAAATTAAATAAGACATATAGTGATTATTATATTATTATCACTAAAAATTTGCTACTAAAAATAATTTTTGTAAAATTTTTTATGCATTTTTCTGTTATACAATTTAACTTACAAAGATTTAATTACTTTATCGGTTTCGATAATTTCAAAAGTTGAATTAATATAACAAAACTACTCAATAAATTATCAATTTTGAATAGTTTGGTCGAACTAAATCAATCTTTTAATAGGTATTAATTTAGTTTATATATTTTACTATTAGAATTGTCAGCTTTTAAAAATCTTTCAAAAAATAATAATTTAGGCTTGCGATTAAATAAAACTTTAAGATGGGACAATTATTTGATATACTAATTGAGGAAGTTGCATATTTTTTTAATAAAAATAGAGACATGTTATACACAATAGAGTGATTGCTTGAGTAAGAAATTCTTAGTTCAGCATAAGGTGATGTTATTCATTAAAATTGAAAAAGTTAAGGGAAAAAAAGAAATAATAAAAAAGTAAATAAATAATATAAAGAATAAAAATTAGAAAAAAGATAAATAAATTTTTGACTTTTTAATTCGAAGACAAATAAATTTTTTACTAATTAAAAATACAAAAACGTCTATCACTTTTAAAATACAACACATCTTAAGTCTTTTTATCCAAAATATATAAAAATAAATAATTTTTTTTTAAAAGGATTAAGATGTCTCATATTTTAAAACATAAAAAACGTTTTTATATTTTTATTAATTAAAAACTTGTTTATTTTCAAATTAAAAAATCAGACATCGGTTTCTCATTTTCTAGAAAAGTTGTGATATAGAATAAATAAAACTTTCTGATATGAATAACATTGTATTGGTAAAATCGATGCTTATTCTAAATCGGCTAACATAAACAATACAAGGGAAATAAAACAAGATTAATGGATGCATATACATTATTCTTTGTCATTTCTATTGAACAAATTCTGCCGCTATAAGTTCAAGATGAGAGATGCAACAGCTGCATTGATGTTTTATCTAGTTCAGTATATATAGTATAGCTCCACTATATATACATTACAATAATCTTTGACATACAAATTAAACATTATATTATATTGCATGCAAGATGAATCATAAGATGACTTGTTGGGTCCCTTTATTAATAGCTTCAGTATGGCTAAGTTCAAGAATGAGCACGTTGGAGGGTCGTCATGTGTCAAATAATTTTCATCCTCTTGTGAGTAATGATGATTCAGAAGGAACGAGATGGGCTGTGCTTGTCGCTGGTTCCAATGGGTTTGGAAATTATAGGCACCAAGCTGATATTTGCCATGCTTACCAAATAATGAAGAATGGTGGCCTTAAAGATGAAAATATCATTGTATTCATGAGTGATGACATCGCCAATAATGAAGAAAACCCAAGGCCTGGCGTTATAATCAATCATCCCAATGGTTCAGATGTTTATAAAGGTGTTCCTAAGGTAATTAAAAACATATAATATATCTATTTTACGAAGTTATGAATTTGAAATAGAAATGTTAATTGTCTCTGGTTATAATTCATTAAAAATACTTTTTATTCCATTAATATTTAAAAAAATTTAACTAAAACACAAACTTTAAATTTTTACTTTTATTACTTTTATTTTTTTATATTTTATTTAAATTCAAAGAATAACATATTGTATCAACTAATTTAAATTAGTTAAGTGATTAATATGTAGGGACGGATCCAGGAATATTGTTATGGGGGACCAATAACATATATAATATTAAAAAATTATATAAAAAATTATATAATGTAAGATGTATTGCAAATATATACTGATAGATAATATATTTTAAAGTACAAAAAATATGTGTATACTTTTTACTAACAAAGTAGTCGATTTTTCGTATCATAAAATTTATCGATAATAGAATATGTGTCAAATTTTTCAGCAATTTTCTTTTCAATATAATTAAAGAAAATTAGCAAGAAATTCATCTTTCATTTTGTTTTTGAGTTATTCTTCACAATATTCATAATCGAAAAAGATCTCTCAGTTGTAACAACTAAAATAGAGAGAATTAATATCAAATGAATAAAAAAGGACGGTCACAAAAAAATCATTTTATGAGATTTGAAAAATTTTATTTAATTAAAAATATTAATAACAATATATTTTTCAAATTTTTTAATATTGTTAGTTATTTTTTAGATATTAGAAATCATTAATATTTAAGTTGGATTGAACTTTTATTTATACTAGGATAAATAGTTGGACTAAACTTTTATTTATACTAGATTAAATATTAAATAATTTTTTTTAAAAATTAAATCATACTTAACAACTTATTACTATTAATTTTTTTAAAAAAAGTTGGGGGTTGAGACCTCCACTCGCCCCCCTTATGTCCGTCTCTGATATGTAGTTTGTTCGATTAAAAAATATTGTTAAAATAAAAAAATAACTTATTGTGTTGTACAACTGATTTGTTTATATTTCATTGGCTGAATATAAACTGTGTTGTGCAAATGATTTATTTTTATATATATAGGGATGCTCCGATAAAAATGCTTAAAACATCTTTTTGTAAAGATGCTTACATTTCGTATTATTATTGGATGTAACTAATGAATTGGTTATTTTAAATTTCTTAACAAATTAGAATAAAACCGATTTTTTCATAACAATAACAATAAACCTATTTTTTTAGAGAGTTAATTGTATTTTTAAATTTTCAGGGATTTAAATGTTCACAAAACAAAAAATTAGAGATATATTTATTTTTTTATCAAAAAGTTTAAAGATATTCGGTTTAGATTGTGTAATTTGATCGGATCAAATCGGGTCTAATAATTATAATGCAAATAATTGAGTTTATTATTATTGCTATAATAAACCGATTTTATTTTGATTTATTAAAAAATAAATTATTAATCAGTTTAATAAAAATGCCTAATAATAATATGACACATGTAAATGTTTTTTAAAAAAAAGATATTTTTAATGTTAAATGATTATTAACAAAATTAATATAAAAATTAATTATTTTTACTAACATAATAAATATATATAAAAAAATTATTGAACCAATTTATAAACCAATGTGTTGAGCATATTTAAACTCAAATGTAGTAAATTAAAAAAAAAATTCAAAAAGCTTGAAAAGAATGACATTTCATACTCTCTCTTTCCTCTTTTTCGTTATGAGACAAAATGTTAGTTTAAGTTTTCAAATAAAAGCAGATACCTGAGAACTTATTCATGAGATGCTTGATTATTTTACAAATACTATATAACGAATGTATTTTGTTACTAAAATAGAAATATGATGGTTTGAGCTTTGTAACTCTAAGGAAAACAATATTCAACAACTAAAATTGTTAATTAACATGCGAAAATCATATACTAATTCACACTTAACAAAAAAAGGCCAAAATTCAATTCTTCAAATTGTGAGTCACTACAATATAATATGATAATTGAATAGTACAAAGTATTCTTCAAATTAATTGATAAATAAAGATAACAATAAAATTGATCTCTTAATTTTTAGTCATAATCAAAATGGCCCCTCACTTAAGGAACCAAATTGATTGAAAACCTTTTGTGTCATATGTTCTTAGTCTAATGATATACATATCACATGGTATTTAATGTTCTATTATTAGTCTTTTGTTAATATCTTTTATTAACTAGTCTATTGAGAAAAAATTAACTTGATTGATATAATTTGAAATTAATGGCCTAATTTGATCAGTTTTTTTTTGTGACTAAATAGAAAAGAAAGAAAAAAAAAAAGAGACAAAACCAAATTAATTGGCTAGGGTCATATCTAAATCTATTAGATGTTGAAGCTCACTCAATGGTTGGTTCCAATTCGAGTGAATGTCCGCGACAGAAGCAGCTGCTTTAGCCATACAATCTGCAACACTATTTGCAGTCCTCTGAATTAAAAGAATAGAGACTCTCCAATTCCAATTCATAACCTCCTGAATATGCTTTGCCAAATCCCATTCCGGAATATCCTTACTAAGCATTCTTTGGTTTACCAAGAAAAGAGCTTCTAAACAGTCTGTTTCACAAATAACCTCACGAAATCCACTCTCCCAAGCAAGAAGTAAACCTCTCCAAATTGCATACAATTCAGCAAAAAGAACACTGCACACTTCGACTTTTCCAGTGCAACCTTTCAACCAACATCCATCAGGATTGCGAATAATACAACCAAAACCAGCATAGCCAGAAGGAGCAAACCAACTAGCATCACAATTCAATTTAACAGAATGAACTGGAGGTGGAACCCAATGCAAACAAAGTGAAGGAGGAGACAGAGATTGATGCATAGCAAAAATAGTGTGAAACTCCCTTACTGAACTACGAATCAAACTCACCACTTTACTAGCACTCCATGAATCATCTATATTAAATAAGTCATGATTTCTGCTTCTCCAAATCCACCAGATAGTCGAAAAGAAAAGAAAAGCATCTCCACTCCTTGCACCTCTGTAGAGCCAATCATGTAAATTCGAGTTATCTGAATACAAGCCTAAAAGGGTCCAGACCTCCTTGGCACTAGGGCACTCCCGAAGACAATGAAGAGTGGATTCAGAACCATTCTGACACCGATGATAGGTGCTAGATAAAGCTAAACCACGACCCAAACGAAACTCTACCGTATGAATAGCATTATGAAGACTGAGCTAAATCAAGAACTTGTACTTCTTAGGAATATGCAGTCGCCATACCCACAACCAATTATCATGCTCATTCCAGTCAAACTTTCTTTTGGCTAGCCAACTGTACCCACTCCTAGCTGAGTAGAGTCTAGAAGATGCCACACCCCACGACCAACCCGAACTCTCTCCAGCATTCAAATCCGGATTATAAGCATTCAAACGCTGTTTGACATCTTCTGGAATGATAGAGAAAATATCATGGAGATTCCATTGACCATCTTTTCAAACGTCTCTAATAGTTAAATCAGAGTTAGATATATGTACAAAAGGGATATCTTGAGCAATTGGGCCCTCAATACTCCAATTGTCAAACCAAAAGGATTGATCAAGTGACCCAACGCACCAAGAGAAGGCATCCTTAAGAGCACCAAAAGCCTTTGAGATACTCTTCCAAACATGAGAAGCATTGCAAGGGACAGGGCCATCTAAAACTCCCTCATTCCTCAGATACTTCGCCCTCAATAGAGCAACCCAAGGCTTGTCCTGACAATGAAAAAGTTGCCACACCAATTTACCAAGTAAAGATATATTAACACACGCAGGGTCTCTAACACCCAGGCCACCAATTTTTTTTGGAGTGATCACGGTCCTCCAATTAACAAGAGAAAGACCTCTACCATCAACTTGACCCTTCCAAAGGAACTGTCTCATCATAGAAGATAATTTATCGCAAACCCAATTTGGAAAAAAAGATACCTGCATATGATAGACAGGAATAGATACTGCAACAGAATTGATCAGGCAAAGTCTCCCTGCTTTATTTAGAAGCCTTCCTTTCCAATTAGCTAATCTTCCCCTCACCTTTTCAATCACCGAATGAAAAGAAGCCCTACTGGTATCAATCACCTAATGAAAAGAAGCCCTACTGGTACGGGAATGATTAAGGTTAACTCCAAGATATCTTCCTAAGTCCAAAGCAAAACGTATTGAAGAAACACTAGTAAAAATATCTCTTCTACGAGCAGTCACATTTTTAGAACAAAAAGCTTTAGACTTTTCAAGATTCACTTTCATGCCAGATGCCTTGCAAAAAATGTTAAGAGAATGCATGACCATTTGGACCTGACTTTTTGTAGCCTGGTAGAAGAGTAAGAGATCATCTGCAAACATCAAATGAGAAAATTTTGGGCCACCCCTAGTGACAGAAACTGGTTCCCACACACCCTCGACCACCTTATGAGATATATAGCAGGCAAGTCTTTCCATAAAAAGCACAAATAAGTAAGGAGACATTGGATCGCCCTGTCTAAGCCCCTTCTAGGAGCAAAACTATCCAATCTATTCCCATTCCACATAATAGAAAGAGAGGATGCACGGACACAAGTACATAATAGAAAGAGATGATGCACGGACACAATTCATAATCAAATTAATAGTGATGATAGGAAAACCAAAAGCAATGAGAGTACTCTCCAAAAACCTCCAATCCACCCTATCATAAGCTTTTTCAAGATCAATTTTAAAAGCAAGAGTACCTTTCTTGGATTTTGTGTGCTTCATGAAATTCAGAATTTCTTTGGTCACAATATTATTATCAAGAGCACCACGACCCAGAATAAAACCTCCTTGTAAAGGACTAACAATATCTGGAAGAAAAGGCCGAAGTCGGTTAGTCAATACTTTGGTGATAATTTTATAAATAACATTACACAAGCTAACAGGCCTGAAATCCTTCATAAAGGTAGGATTATCAATTTTAGGAATAAGCACAATCAGAGTTTCCATGATGCTAGGATTTAAGAACTCTCCCAAAAAAGCGCTCCGGATAATATTCCAAATCTTAGTGCCTACTATCTCCCAATATTCTTTAAAAAAATAAGCTTGAAAGCCATCTGGACCAGGAGCCTTAAAAGGGCTCATACTGAATACTGTTAACTTGACTTCCGCTAAAAAGACAGGGTCAATTAACCTAGCACAAGCCTCAGTGCTTAGAGTGGGCATCGGAACATCCCCTAAACAATCAACCTCAACCTCTTCCGTTGTACCAAAAAGATTCTTGTAAAAAGAGAGGGCTTCTTCCTGGAGAATATCTGGATCAGTAGACCAAGACCCATCTCTAACATATAATCCATGTACTCTATTATGGTTTCTACGCACCAAAGTCTGAAGATGAAAGAATTTAGTGTTTCTATCCCCATACTTGACCCACTGCTCTCTAGATTTCTGGTACCAAAAAAGTTCCTCTTGCAATAAAAGCCTATTATAATCTTCCCTCAGTTCAGCTTCTTTAATTCTCAGAGATAACACATCGGTAACCTCCAAACGCCGTTGAATCTGATCAATCTGATATTCCAGCTTATTTTTTCGCACAAAAATATTTCCAAAAATCTTTGAGTTGAAGTCCAAAGAAGCCTGTTGAACCATCTTAAGCCTTTCAGTAACGCCTCCAAACTCTTGATTCCAAGCCTTACTAATAACATGTTTATAAGAAGGATGTGTTGCCCACGCAGCTTGGAACCTAAAAGGACGAGAACCTTTCACTCTGGGGCTACCATGACAACGAACTAAAATAGGACAATGATCAGAATGAAGCATGCTAAGAATTTCAGAATAACCCTCAGGAAACATTGACATCCACGCCTCATTAACTAGAGCTCTATCCAGCCTTTTAGCCAAGTCCCTGCTAGCCTGAACTGCTCTATACCAAGTATATCTCCTACCAGTCACTTTAAGATCAAAGAGCTCACAGTCATCTAGAGTAGTAGCTAATAGACTAGCTCTGTGAGAAGAAAAATAAACACCTGTACTCTCATCTGGTGCCACAATCTCATTAAAATCACCAATGGCCATCCATGGTCTATTATGGCCTGAATTAATAGAACGCAAATGATCCCAAAGCATACATCTTTTTTCGAATTGAGGACTCCCATATACTGCACTACAAAGCCAAACTAAGTTACCCACACTCACTTTCATTGTGATGCATTGGTCAATTTGATCAATAACCACACAAGAAGCATTAGCAATAGAAGATAGAAACCAAATGCCACCCCTGTGTCCTACTGCTTCCTCAATACCAACACAATGAAAATCCAACTTATCCCAAAATTTTTTTAAATTATTAAACATGGTATGAGTCTCAAAGAGAAAGAAGAAAGATGGTTTATATATTCTCACCAAATTTTTGCAATGCACACGGGCCATCTTGTTAGACGCACCCCTCACATTCCAGGCTATGATATTGAAACTATCCATAAAAAACAGCAAAAAGGGAGCTCCAATAACAAACCCGAGACTCAACATGTTGTCCCTGTCTTCGACAATCCTGCCTTTAATGGACTCTCAAGTGGCAGCCCAATTTTCTCCGTCGAAACTTGCACCATACCTGCCATCGATGCTCCATCCTTATCTACTGGTGAATTCTACAAAGAGTTTGGGCAAGGACGCTTTCGCACAGTGCCATTTGTTGTCTCACATTGCTGCTGATGATGAACATTGTGTCGGGTCCCCGAAGAAGCCACACTAACCGATTTTCCAATATTGATGCCCCTGCTTAATTTTACTTTGGATCCAGTAGCATGTGTTGTACGTTGGAGGTTAGGCCTTGTCCAAGTACTGGTAGCCTTGTTAGGAGTCTTCTTTGCTTTTGGTTGGACCTGATGGGTACTAAGAGAAGGCTTTTGACCCATTTTATACTTTCCTTTCCTAATCACTTGAGTCCAACCTTCCAAATCCTCAAGTTGTGCATGGTCTACATGAACAGCATGCAAATCACTCTCCACCAAATCCGGGACAGTAACATTTACAGTCTCATCTCCAAGATTCTTGCCAAAATAAAAACTTGCCTTTTCCACATGCACTGGATTTTTTGAATTTGAGCTTTCTGGCTGTTTTGCTATATCGCTGATCACCTTGGCATTAGTTCCTCCTCCTGCATTGCTGTCAGTCTTGTACACCTTCATATCATGACCAAACTTGAGACAGGAGCCACAAATAAGGTGAAGACTTTCATATTTAACCTCATATTCAACACCTTCAACAAGAATCTTCTTAGTCACTGGCAATCCTAAATCTATCTGAACACAGGCTCGAGCATATCGTCCTCTTTCAGCTAATTTTGTTGCCAAATCAACCTTAACGGGAATGCCAATTGCAGCCGCAACACGGAGCATTGCATCTTCTTGGTAGCACCAAATTGGTAATCCAGAAATTCTAATCCACACTAAAGTTGCTCCAAAACAGTTTTCACTTGATCTAAACTCTTGGTCCCAAGGCTTCACAGCCACATAATTTCCCTCAATCATCCATGGACCTCCTAAGAGAACCTTTTCTCGCTCCTCAGCCACATCAAACTTCACAAGAAAGTAGTCAATCCCACGTCCAATAAATCAAAACCTCCCTTAATCCTCCATACCGTTCGAAGTTTATGAGACAATGCAGTGTAGCTATAATGTTTACCTAGCACCTTAATCACTATAGCATCCTTATAAGGTTCTGCCAAGCAATTCTTAGCTTCTTGGGTAAATGTGACACTTGGTGGTAAGAGATCTCCTTGCTTCCCAGAAACTACCGCAATGTTATCTCTCGATAAAGTTTCAACAAGTGAAAAAGGTTTAGCAATCTTGGAACCCACAACTTTGTCCCTGAAAGAAACCTTCAAAAGCTTAGAAACCCCTCCCGAAATATGATCCTCCTTTTCTCCTGATGCAATCCCTCCCCCGCTCTCCCCCTTATCTCTTCCGCCGACATTATCGACTGCCTCACCGTGTTTCACCCCAAAGTCTCTTTCCCACTCACTCCACCGCTCCTCTTCGATTTTTAAAATTGATCAGTTTAAATATCGAAAAAGCAATATAATTATTGTGTGAAAATTAAAAGACTAATTTAATTATTATCTCAACTTTGTAGGACTATACCGGAAATTACACAAGTGCGGAAAACTTATACGCCGTAATAAGTGGGAACCAAAGTGCTATTACGGGAGGCAGTGGTAAGATGCTGAATAGTGGTCCGAATGACACCATTTTTATTTACTATGCTGACCATGGTGGACCAGGCATCATTGGTAAGTATCACTAACACATATTATTTAATTCTTATTTAAACTTTATATTCATATATAGATATCTGA
>NC_029777.3:97959423-97959703 GCF_000817695.3 Arachis duranensis | reverse complement strand
CAGATATTTTAGAGCATTAGTAATTTTTGGCTAACCATTGTTAACCAATATATTAAACTTTTGATATGTTATTAGTTTTTGCATATACATATACACGCATAAATTACTACGATTTGCTGTACTAATATATTATACAAATTGATGAATAACATTTACATATAAATTATCATATTTTAATTTTGAGAAAATTCCACAAATTGATGAATAACATTTACATATAAATTATTATATTTTAATTTTGAGAAAATTCCACTTTTTTTTATCTCATACTAAAATGACA
>NC_029777.3:97938508-97959368 GCF_000817695.3 Arachis duranensis | reverse complement strand
TTTTGTAAAATATACATTTTTTTTACTAATAACTTTTAAAAAACCTCCTCAATCCATTTTAAAATTTGTGTTAGCTAATATTAATTTTATCTATTTTTCAAAAAAAAATTATTTTTTACAGAAGAGTAAAGTATCGATTTTGTCCTCAATGTTTGGGATAAGTCTCAAAGTTGTCCCTAACATTTGAATCGTCTTATTTAAGTCCCTAATGTTTCAAAATTGACTCAATGTTGTCCTGCCGTTAGGAATCTGTTAAAAAAATTGACGATGGGACGAAATTGAGATGATTTTGAAATGTTAGGGACTTAAATAGGACGAAAACGTTGAGGACAAAAATGATACATAGAAATAAATTGTAATTTTATCCTTCATTAATATCAATCTTTTACTGTACATAGTTATTCAATTATTTTTCAATCACATTTAAGTAAATTACACTTAATCACATTACTTTGATTCTAAATAAATTTATTTTTTTATAATTTTACTTTTAAAGATTTTTACTCATCATGAAATATTTGTAAAATGACTAGAATCACATTACTTTATTCTATATGTATCATTTTTTCCCACAAGTTTATGTACTAATCATCCTATAAATATTTTTTATGATGAATAAAAACTTTTAAGAGTAAAATTATAAAAAAAAATTATTTAGAATAAAATTAATGTGATTAAGTGTAATTTATTTAGATGTGATTAAAAATAATTGAATAACTATGTATCGTAAAAAATTGATATTATTGAAGGATAAAATTAAAATTTATTTATATATATATGTATCATTTTTGTCTCTAACGTGTTCGTCCTATTTCAGTCCCTAACGTTTCAAAATCGTCTCAATTTTATCCCGCCGTCAATTTCGTTAACAGATTTCTAACGACAGGACAACATTGAGTTAATTTTAAAACATTAGGGACTTAAATAGGACGATTCAAACGTTAGGGACAACTTTGAGACTTACCCCAAACCTTGAATACAAAAATAATACTTTACTCTTTTACAAAAATACTCTTTAGCAAAAAAAATTTTTTTGTCATTAAATTTTCATTACAAGAAAAGAAAACTATTTTAACATGATTTTTTTTAACAGCCATAGTTAAGGGTAAAAATTAATATATATTTTTGACAAATATCACAAATGTCAAATTCTCTATGTTTTTTTGATGAATAATTTGATTGTAGAAAATTACTCCTCAATTTTGACACTCATTTGTTTTCAACTTACTCAATTATTCTTTTTTTTTTGTTAAGCTCCGTCAATTTTGGCATCACACTGCTCTCAGTTTGGGATTATACTACTCATTCTTCATCTTCAAAATCTCAATTTATTCTTTCAAGATCTCATCTCATTCTTTGTTAAAAATTTTTGTTGAGAATTTTTTATGGTCAATAAGTGTCAAAATAAATAGTATTTTTGACGATTAATAAGTATCACAAAAAATATATTCTCAAATTTTTCTAACAAATTATTTTTGACGGCCAATATTTATCAAAATAAGATTTAAACTTTTTTAAAATACTCTTCAATAATTTTTTAATTATTAAATTATAATTTTACTAAAATTCCGTTAATAATTATTTTTATATTTTACTATTAATTTTTTGATTTAACATTAAATAAAAAAATATTACCACTGTTAATATGTATAACAATTAGTATATATTGATATCGGAAAATAATCTTATCAAGATTTTTTTATTTCATGTTAAAATAATATATATTAATATCAAAAAATTAATAGTAAAATATAACTATAATTATTAACAAAAATTTTGATAAAATCATAATTTATAATTAAAAAAATATTGAAAGATATCTTAGAACAAAATAATTTAATTATTAATTTTTTTAAAATTATTTTGGTAAAAATATAATTTAATCAATAAAAAATAATTTATTAAAGGGTATTTTAGTAAATAAAATTTAATTACAAAAAAATAAAATTTTTGGTAAACAGTATTTTTGTAAAAAAATAATTTATTTTTTTTAAAAAATAGATAAAGTTAATATTAATTAACACAAAAAATTTAAAATGGATTAAATTTTTTTTTAAAAATTATAAAAAAATATATATTTTACAAATAGAAGAGAGAGGAGTATTATTTTATCATCTCTCAAAAAGAGAAAAGTGGAATTTTGTCTTTAATTTTTACTTCTCCTTCTAATATTATTGGCTATATTTTGGCCTCTTAACGAAACTATATATGAAAAATATTTAGATATTTTAAATAAAAAAATATTAAGAGTTCTAACTCCTAACTACCTATCTTTTTAATTGTTATCTTAATTTTTAAATATTTTTTTAATTTTTATCCTTTTTTGTATATTTTTTTTAAAAAACATGGTATATATATTTAAATTGTTTACTCTTTTAAATATTAAAAGAATAATTAAGAGCGAAGATAAATTAACACTCTTAATCATTACTATTTATACTATATGAAATGTGCAGTTGAGTTAACAATTTAATTATTAATCCTTTTATATATTTTGTTTGAATTTAGAGTTACCGTAACCAAAACAAAAGTGTTATAAAGATGCTATTAAATTACTAATATTTCTTTTGCACTTATTTTTAAAAATTTAATTTTAATATATTATCAGTAATTTTATACATATATTCAATTATGTATTCAGTGACGAATCTAGAAAATTTTGATAGTGGGGGCGAAATATATATAACATGATAATAATTTTTATAATAAAAATATTACGTTTACATAAAAAATTAGCTATGAATTTATCTACTATAAATTTGTGTATAAATACATATATCATTTAACTTATTTTTAATGTATATTTTGTATTTCAAAATTTGTATTTTAAGATTTATTCTGTACAAGTGATTATTTTATGTATACTTAACATAATTGTTGTTATAATTATATTTTGTTATTGTAAAATATGATTAGGTTTCAAAATATCTAATTACAAATTAAAATACTAAAATAGTAATTTAAATAATAACATATAATTTAAAATTTAATTTTTTTATATTTCATATTTTAAAACCTTGACAATATAATTAAAATATTATTTTGTATATGTCGTTAAACAATCATTTAAAACTAAACTTTCATACAATTAGTTCTTGATGATATTATTTATAGTTGAAAAAGTTCATTTAATTAGAGTAGTTATTATGAAAAAAATTAAAGCTAATTTTAAAAGAAGAAATACAAATGGATATATAATATTCTTTCGAGTCGATTTCTAAGAAAGAACATCAATCTTATTTAAATTTAAAACTTGATCATTATAATGGACATCTAATATGACGTTTTTAAATTGCCTATCAAGTATCGAAAGTTAAATAAAAAATTATTGTGGGTCAAATTTAATAATTTAGTGAGAACAAATAAATATTATTATTATATACTACTCAATAAAATTCCAAATTGTAGTGGGGGCGCTTGTCCCCAAACCCTAAAGAGTGGATCCGTCCCTGTATGTATTAATATATATATATCTACAAAAATAATTATTTTTTATATTAACGATATAAATAATCATTCGTAACTGATTGCCGACTTTTCTCTCTCTTTTGATTATCTCATTACAACAAAAGTACAAACCCTCTTTTAATACTATCATTGGGAAAACAGCCATTTGCTATCATTGGGACCAACCGGTACTTTTAATACTGCTAAGAACGACTTCAATGCTCACAAAATTTTTCATGAGAAAACCAAATAAAACAAAACTTACCTAGTACATAATAATATCTTATTATATACACTGATTGAAGGTGTGAAACAGACATACAAATCATAAATTAACTGGGTAAATACAATTTGATCAGGTATGCCAGTTGGGGATTTCGTTGTGGCCAATGATTTTATAGATGTATTGAAAAGCAAACATGCGGCTAACGCCTATAAAAAGATGGTCAGTTTTTCTTGAACGCTGAGTTAAATTTTACATGTTGTACGGTGTTGAATTTATTTGACTAGTTGATTTAAATGGAAAAAAAGGTAATATACTTGGAAGCATGCGAATCTGGGAGCATGTTCGAAGGGATTCTTCCAGAAAACATAAACATATATGTAACCACCGCTTCCAATGCAAATGAGAGCAGTTGGGGTTGTTACTGCCCTGGAGATCCCACCTATCCTCCTCCTCCTGAGTTTCAAACTTGCTTGGGAGATTCTTATAGCGTTTTATGGATGGAAGACAGGTCTGTATATATAATAATTTAGCCACTAAATCAACTATTCACGTTGAATAATATACGTGTAATATAAAATACATATTGAGAATAACTTAAACTATACATATATTCATATATAAATATTATATGATTGATTAGGCGACTAATTTTTAGTTAAGAATTTATTGTTTTTCTTTTTCAAGTGGCTTCTTTTTATTTTTCGGCCAATAATCTCTTCAATAATTCTTGGCTCAGGAATTATCTTTTTCATGCATGATATATATTAGTCATTAAATTAAGTAATAGTGCAACTAAGTATTTTTTAAATATTATCTTTTATTCAGTTTTAGAGGAGAGAAAAAATATAAATAAAAAATGACTTTTTTATTTTTTAATAACTGATTTGTGAAAATAGATATTTAAATTAATTAAATAATAATAAATTCTTAAAATGATTGAGCAAAAACTGAATTTTAAAGAACAAGTAGCATTTCTAATTAAGTAATGCATTTATTTTATAACTGTTTATGCATTATTGAGTTAGGGGTTCAAATCGAAACAATGTGTATGGAGAAAATATATTTGTTAAGTAAAAGTATAAGTAAATAATGAGAATACTATAAATAATGTGAATAATGAATATCTCGTATGTTTAATTTAATAGATATGTAGATAATTATGTTTATTATTTTTAATTGGATGATTATTTCTTTTGATTCAGTTTACTCGTGCATGTACAGTTAATAATGGGTGAATGTTCAATTCATTAGGTGTGCGGGTGATTATCCTAATGTTAGGGTTTAGGTGATAATTTGAGAGTATAGTATTTTTTTTACTTTATTAAGTCAATTTTAAAATTTATTGTTCACAATAATTATTGTCTATTTAGCAAAATCCATTGGTTAAATCCATGCACCCTCCTAAGTCCTAACTTTTGAAGTTCTGAATTTTATAAAATTTAGTAATTGTTGCTGGCGGTGAATATTTTAAGTAATAAAAGAATTATGTGAGAGAGTTTCGGGAGTTTCATCTTAAATTTATTTATGATGTTTATAATATATTAACATTCTTATGGGAATTATATTTGGTGGCAGCGACAAAAATGATAGGACAAAAGAAACTTTGCAACAACAATATGAAACTGTAAGTCCCATGCCAACATATATTCTAACACTATATAAACTCATTGAAATAATGTTGATACATGAAGATATATGTGTGTGATTGATGCACAGGTTCGCGAGAAAACATTAGATTGGGAGGCAAAAGGTTCTCATGTGATGCAATATGGAAACAAAAACTTCACCGATGATTTTCTAGTAACCTACATTGGTGCAACCGGAGTGAGTACCAGTACAAATGCATATCCTTCCTCTGCTACCCCGACAAAATTTGTCGACCAACGAGATGCACTTCTCCACTATCTTAGCCACAAGGTTGTCTTCTCTTTTTTTTTATTATATATGAAGAAAATTTCATGCCCTAAGCTGTTTAAAAATGTTATGATTATTATTTATGGTGTGATTTCAGTTCAAAAACGCTCCAGAAGGATCAAAAGAAAGGATGGAAGCTCAAAAGGGGTTAATAGAAGAAATAGCTCAAAGGGAGCACGTGGACAATAGCGTGAAGGCCATTGCAGATCACTTGTTTGGAGAAGAATACAGAGCATCAGTGATCTCAAGTGTTCGTCCATCAGGCCAACCTCTTGTGGATGATTGGGATTGTTTTAAGAATTATGTAAGTGAACAAATAAATTATTTGATTTAATCCATATACTGATGTGATCCAATAAACATTAGTCTTTTAAATAACTATTTGCTTATTATATTACATAAGATCGTTGATAAATTGATTGTGCTTTCTGATTCTTTATGTATGCTATTTTATGCAGATAAAAATTTATGAGAGCTATTGTGGTGCCCTGTCAACGTATGGAAGGAAATACACCAGGGCCATTGCTAACATATGCAATGCTGGCGTTTCTCAAGAGAAAATGGTTGTAGCATCTTCTCTAGCTTGCCCCTAGGGGAATTATTGGTTCTTCATGATAAATTTCTCACTGGTTATTAACAATGTAATAATGAATATGTTTATGAACTAAATAATGGAGCTTACACAAACTATGTAATAAGACCAGTGGCTAGATTTTCCTAGTAGTTTCCTTACTTTGCCTCGTTTGTGCCTTGTTTTAAAAACTACTCTTTCTGTTGTTGCTAAATATGCCCCCTAATAGAAGGAAGTTATTTGCTTGCCTTTCATATTGCTTCTTTGTTAGATTTTCATTTTCTATTAGCACATCAAATCTCGTTATGTTCTTGAAAACAATTCATATATGTACATAGATTGTAACGGTTTTGTCAAATCTGTTTCAACGCATAACCTCCCAAATTTTCCTCTGCTTTGTGTTTCAGTGTTTAATTTGTGTCCACCGTACCCAGAGGACCAATTGATGAGTCTCCAAATTTGTTTAGAAAATGGTAGTCATAGAACTCATCAATCGGCAGGACCTTTCTAAGGGTGTTTTCCTGCACATTTTTAATCGCGTCTTTCATCCAATCTTCTTCTCCAGCTACTATGGATCTTTTCGTTGGTTAATGGGAGGCCTTGCTAGTGGCAAATTCTCCATGGAGTTTCTGTTAGAGCAATTAGAAAGATTTATAGTTCTAAAATTTAATAGAGAGAGTCACCAAACTAATTTTTTTTAAAAGTTTAAGTTAATAAATGAACATAACATTAATAGTTATATCTATTATTTTTCTTAGTATGAATTTTTTTAGATTTGTTTAATTTTTTGCATAATTTTTTTATTTATTTTATACTATTTATTTTACTTTTAGAATCGAATTCTAAATCTTTTGTAAATAGAATTCTAATACTACATATTAAAATTACTTCTTAAAAAACTTAAACTAATGGAAGAAAAACATAAATAATTATATATATGATAGAGATAGAATATTTCTATGGGTTGTCGGCAACTTGCCGTCACTTTAAGTAGTTAGTGTTTGGAGACCAACACTTTCGGTTGTAGGCCAGTAGTCTTGAATGCTAACTCAGGTTGGATTGAGAATGGTAAAGCTAAAGGAGAATACTTCGATAAAAATATTAAAAATATCTTTTCTTAAAGAAGTTTATATGTGTTATAATGTTATTGAATATTTTTATTAAACTGATTAATAATTTATTTTTTAGTAAATCAAAACAAAATCAGTTTATTATAGTAACAAAAATAAATTCAATTGTTCATACTATAATTATTAGATTCGATTTGATTTAATCGATTTATACAATTTAAACTGAATTATGTCTAAATTTTTTGATAAAAAGACAAATATATCCCTAATTTTTGTTTTAAAAAATAAACAAAAAAATGATCCAATAAATTATGTAAATTGATCGATTTAATTAAATCTGATAACAATTAAGTTTATTTTTATTGTTATTAAAAAATCAGTTTTATTTTAATTTGTTAAAAAATTCAAAAATTTCATTAATACGTCCATAATAACATGTCTTTATAAAAGAAGTTTTAAACGTCTTTCGTAGGAATATCCTCCTAAGCTAAATTAAACAACCATGCGTCACCCAAATAAATAAATAAATAAATAAAAGTTTAAGGTGTAGATTATGCTACGTAACACATTACGTTAAATCAACAATCTTCTTCTTTTGAATATACCAAAAGTCTAAAAATGAACTTTTACTTGACTTATTTGAGATAAGATGTCATGTTTTCATGGAATTTTTTTGGAGCAATACTGCAACAATAATCAGTATAATTTATTATTTTTTATAAATAATTAATTAATTATATTTAAAAATATTAACTAAAAGCATAATATTAGACTATTAACTAAAAATACTAATTAATATAAATTAAAATTGGTCGTTCCTAAACTTTTTCTTTTACTATTTCATTCATATTCCTCTATTCTTAATTTCTGTTTTAACCAAATAACTTTCATTCTTATTTTTAATTTAACCAGTCTACAATTATTATAAGAAATTTATAATAACCATATGGTGGCTGGCTTACATCTTTTTAAGAATAATCTTAGTGCATGACAATTAGTACTTTAATAATGAATGGTTAAAAATAAACAAGAAATATTATATTTCAATAATTATATATATATATATTATTTTTAATTGATGAAGTAATTGCATATGTATTTTATGTTATTTTTCATATTTAAGAAATTATAATTTATATATTAACACATTTAATTTAATTTAACAATTTACAAATTGTAAATTCCAATTTTATCCCGAAAATGACACATATTATTAAATTTATTTTAGAAGAATTATAATATTAATATGGCTTTTTGAATATACCTTTTTATTTTTAATTAGATAGAAAAATGAATATGATGGGAAAAAAAATCAATAAACACAATAAATATATAATATCTTCAAAAACGATAAATGTATATTTTAAGATGTACCAAAAATTAGTGTAAGTATCATATCTCATTTTATAACGGAGTAGGCGGTAGCACTGTTTTTTTTTTTTTTTTCATTTTTATGATACATATGAAGAACCCGTGGGAAAAGGCATAATTTTATAAACAACATTTCAACAAAGGAAAGCTCCCCAGTTCCACCACCGAAGGCACAAAATTTTCTATTTGAACACTGTAATATTGACAGCGTTCTTATTAGGAATAGTGCCTACCACAGTCTATGAACTTCTCAATTTTCATTCCCTCTTCACAAATCGTCCCTGAAAAATGCACCAACATATATTCAATTTTACGTGAAAAGTATCTAAATAATTCAGTTCAAATAATGGAAATCAACGACCATACAAGAAACAATGAGACCAGATATATATTGTTGTTTTAAGCACTTCTTTTGGTAGGCTTAGAATTGTCTTAAGAGTATTTAAAAATTAAATTTTTTTTTTTTTGATGTTGTTTGGTTTCTACTTAACAAATCGGAATTGAGTTTTCGTAACAAGATTCATTTGTCAATTTAAGTAACATTTCTATTTGAAAAAATATAGGAGGCCAACACTTTTATTAAATTTGGCTAGCACTTAATCAGCAAGACAAAAGTAAGTAATTCTATACCATTAATTTCATACCATTAAAAACACTAATAATGACTAATTGACGACTACAAATCACAAAACCTGCCGACTCTCTTATGGCAAGTGCTAAAAAAGAAAGGCTCTCTCAGATATCACACTGAATACATCTTCCCAAAAAACATCTTCCCAAAAGATTAAACTGATCCGAAAATTATTCACACCACATTGAATAATCTCTTTTTCGTTTTCAATATGCATATTAGACAAATATTTTTTTGAATTATTATAAAATAATTAAATCTAAAAAATTATTATTATAAGACAAATTCGTTCTTTTTGTAGAAGAATCAATTTATCTCGAAAGAGTAATAAATTTGTTTTGGAAGACAAAGTATCTAATCTAAAATTTTTTGAAGAGCAAAGTGTTTATTTTTTGTCTTTTATTTCTTTAAAAATTAATTTTAATCATTATAGTTAAAATTAAATGTAATTTTTTTTATTATATAAGTAGATGTTAGGGCAATTTACCATAATAAATAAACTGCCTTCCGATATTACCAAATTATACAATATGCAAAACGGATACCAAAATGTATTTTTCCATAAAATAGGTAAACCGCAACAGGAACCGCGGTTTACGTTCTAGGAAAAAAAGGCATAATCCGCAATAGGGGTGTTGTGGTTTATATGTAAATGAGTAATGTACATAAACCGCAACAGAGGTCTAACATTTATGCGTTAATGGGCAGTGTGCAGAAACATTGGTATCTGTTTTGCATATTGTGTAATCTAGACAATTTATTTATTATGGTAAATTGCCCTAGATGTTACTTTAAAATAAAGGTTAGTTTTGTAAATTTTGTTTTCGAATCACTCATATTTTAAAAATTTTTATGTGTATTTTTAGCTGAAATGACTAATAATCTAAAATAAAGGGAATATTTATTGTTTTAAGAAAATTGATAAATTAAAAAATTAATGCATTTAGGATGTAAATGTATCATCAAATATTAACTTACCGACCGACACTGATATCTTGGCACGAAAGCGAAAAAGTCAGCAAAAAGTTTCGAAAACGAAAATTTTTTTTGTCCCAACTACTTCATGCTCTTCATGTGAGTATCAGAAGTTCATAACCATGTCATGAAACTAATGTTATGCCTTTTAATGTCGAATATGTTTCTATTTTTTATTATTATTTTGGTTTTGATATTGATATTCTTTTCAAATTGTATATTTTCGTTTAAATAAAATTACTTTTTTGGCATTTTATAATGGTATAATTATTTATTGAGGAAACTGTATAAGAAAAGGCAATACACCACGACTAACACCCATAGGCTACCAGTTTCTATATCCAACTAGAGCTAACTAGTTAAAAAATAAGAGGTCTTTTATATAAAAAAAAATAATTTTTTATTATTCTAATTTTTTAAATTTTAAAACTAAAAATACAAATAATAAATTCAACTTGGCTTAAATTGTAGTTGGCTCTCTAGATTTTTTTATAAACTATAAATAAAGACAGAACAATTAGATATAGATACAAAGATACAGAAAATTGTATTTGACGGTGAGACACAATTTATATTTTCATTTTTTTTATTATCATTATCAAATTTGTAATTATATTTTTTGTCATTCTAGTTTTTATTTTAAATTTTGTGTGAAAAAAATGAAGATAAATCGAATTTTATTTTTTGTTCTATTTTGTATTCAATCTATCACCAATTCTTTGTATTCTATTTTCATTGTCTTGGCATTTTCTCAAAATCAAATACAGCCATACTAAACTGATACTGAAATTCATAAAGGAATGAATTTGATCTTCCCAACCAAAAAAAATCTTTAGATGTAACAGGATAGAATATTTTGTGGATTAAATGGAGTAAATTACCTTCATCCGAGGCCGCTTCTCAGCATTGAGCTTGCGGACTTCATAACGGATCCTCTTAGAGAAGAGCCTGTTCTGTCTCTTCTCTTTGTATCTCTGCACGCTTGCCTCTCTCTGTCCCACCTTCAACCCCATTTCTTCCGTTGTCGTCCTGTTCTCTCCACCAATTTCCGGTACAACCCATGTGTTCCCAGTGCCATCATTACTTCCACACCCATCACCTCCAATCTGCACAAAACATAACATTCAAATGCATACTTAGTAAGTAAGACTTAGCCACCAAATTTTCTTGTGGAGAGACTCCTTTCCTCTAGTAGTCTTTATTCTTTAGCTATTTAATTGTGCATAAATAATAAAACACTTACTTATGAAATACATTATCGTTTATTTTAAGCTACCAGCCTACCATTTTTGGTCACTATATCTTGCATATATGTTCTTTTTGGACGTTTTTCTTTTACTAGTAATAATGAACCACAGAGATCTGATTAATATCCGACCTCTCCAACTAAGTAACACCACCCATACTATGGAGCTATATATTTATCGGTATCTCAAATTCTCAACCCAATATTTTAGATGATCCAAATTAGAACAATCACATTAGCAAATAAGCCGAATTAAAGAAATGTTATCAACATAAAAATGATCACATATCAGTAACAATCAACAAAAAGCTTCAAGAGTGATCTTACCTATGCACATTCTCATATATCCTATCCACAATAAAAAATATAGAAGATATATACATGCTAACAAATAATGTGGTTACAGCTTAACATGTAAAATTGAGTTTTTATTTTATAATACATATATCTAATGAATTTGACAGAGATTAAAAATAGCTCAAAGTTTCCCTATTAGAAATTTAATAAATCAAAATAGTTTTAAATTTTTGAGTTACTAAGTTTAGTTATATTAAAAAAAATCATTTGTTAAGTAAACTATTTGTGACTTGTTAAAAACTAGAATAACATTTAAACAAAATAGAGTTAAGTGATGGTAAATTACATTATTGGGAAGAAGAGCATTATAGAAGAGAGCATGATTGTGGAAATCAGGGACAGTCTGTGGGGCCTCCCCTGCAATGTAAAGGGAGCCCTTATCAGACCAAGCATTCAATATCCCCTCATGATCCAGCTTCAATGACAACAACCCAAACGACGTCGTTCCGCAATAACTCGTTACTTCCTCCATCGTCTCCTTCTTCTCCACCACTTCTGAGTAACACACCCACCTCTCTTCTTCACTCCCCTCTTCCTCCCTCCTCCTCATCGCTTTCCGAACCAGCCACCCTCCGTCGCCGCCCACACCCGCCGCCGGAGAGAACGACCCCTCCTCCGACATCGCCGTCGAAGTCGTCGCGGTACTGTCGTCTTCCAGCAGGCCGTTGAGGGTGGCGCCGCCGTCGGAGCTGAAGAGCAACGCCACGGAGTTGTTCTCCTCCTGCATGTCTTTATCGTCGACCGTGTTTTGCGGATGCAGAGGGAAGAGGTTCAGCTGTGGCTGTTTCTCATCTTTGTTATTCTTTTTTATGAGGCGGAGACTGAGGTACTTTGGCTTTCTGGTTTTGGTTCTGTTTCTGCGACGTAGTGGTTTAAGAGATGCGGTGGTAGTAGAAGAAGAAGAAGTTAAAGAAGGAGACAGTTTATTTGTTCGTTTTCTGGTTTTCCTCATACTTGGTTCTTTCTTTTGGGTTTCTACTGAAGGAGGAGGGCTATTCTTGTTACACATCACTCCCTCACTGCTCACTATTTGGAAGCAGAGTGAAGGAAGGGGGAGTAGAAAATAAAAGTGATAAAAAAGGGTGAGACTTTCTTGTGTGGGAGCGTGGGAAAGACATTGACTCATCAGGGGATGATGTGACGTGTGGCCTGATTGACACGTGTTCTCTTGTGATTGGGTGAGAATGTGGATTCCATTGTTATCTGGATTTCGTTCTATTAAGAGATGAGGTGATACATTTGGTTACTTTGGCGTCTCTCATTGGCACTTCAGATTACTCCTTGCTCCGTTACGCTTTTTGGAGCCTTTCTTTTACCACCAAAAAACGTGTTAAATTATGAAGGTGGTACGGTTTGATGTCTTATTTATAAATAATTAATAGAATAATTCAGATGAATAAATAGTTTAAAATTAAAAAGGAAAAGTATAGGGTACCAACATATTATCTGCCAACTTCTGCCAACTCTTATTTATATTTGTGTTTCATAGAAGTGTGTTCGTAGATGTGTCTAATAATTAATATATTTTAAATATATATATAAAGAGACACATCCAGAAAATATATTTATAAAGACACTTCTATTAAATACAGTTATAAAAAAGGCATTTTATTAGACACATCCACGAACACACTTCTATAAAACACAATTATAAATAAGAGTTGGCAGAAGTTGGCAGATATGCTGTTGGTAACGTAGCAGAACCGAATTAAAAATTACATAAATATCTTACATATAAATAGGCCATTATATAAATCGAATTAACTTATGTTGATTGATATTATTTGTATATAAATTGAATCAACTAATTTTATAATAATTTTTTAACTTAAAAAAAATTTCGTAAGAATTTTTTAAATGCTAATGAGTTAAAATATGATTGTTAATGAATTTTTAGAAAAGTTATTTGTAATTAAGTCTAACTAACTAAGTTAGTCCAAGTCCTCTTGTTTTTCGTATTTTTTATTTTTTTTGTGTTTTTTTTTATCATCGTTCTTTTATTACTATTGTTATTCTATTTTTTTTAATTTTTAGTGATTTTACAGTATTAAATGTTTTTTTTCGATTTTTTCTTATTTTTATTTTTGTTAAAAGAGAAAAACAAGAATGTAAAAAAAAAAAGTAAAACAAGAATTTGTTAACGTGCACTTGTTCTGTGCTTATTTTGAACTGAGTTTATTTGTGTGTCGTCATCATTAAGTAATTTCGATGCATTTTGAATTTAAATAAGGTGTACTTTGTCTGTGCTTATTTTGAATCGCGTTTGTTTGTGTATCGTTATCATTAAGTAATTTTGGTGTATTATGGATTTAAATAGTGTGCACTTTGGTCTGAACTTATTTTGAATTGAGTTTTTTTGTGTGTCGTCATCATTAAAGAATTTTAGTGCATTCTGAATTTGAACTGTTATACGTATAAGAAGAAAACGATGACGACGATAATAACGATAACAATAATGATTATAATAATAATAATAATGACGGAGGAGGAGGAGAAAAGAGAAAATCGAAAAAATTCAAATAGAAAAAGAAAGAGGAGGAGATGAATGTGGTGGTGTGGTGATGGTAATGATGACGATAACAAAAGAGAAAGAAGAAGAAGAAGTAGCAACATCAGTGGGAGGAAGACGAGGAACCCGAAGAAGAAGGAGAAGAAACACGAAGGAAAATGAGAAAAAGAAGAAGTGCGTGATTTGGAAAACGATTATAATAATTTAGTTGGACTTGGTTAAGTATTTTGCTTGGTATAGAGCTTTATTTTTTAAAAAAATCGTTTATTATTTCGTTTTAAATTTATAAGTTTGTAAAAATAAGATTTTTTAGAATTTGAACGAAAACACAATATTTGAATTTTTATTTTTATTCGTTTTAATTTTTTTATATTTTATTTAAATTTAAATAGAAGTATTTTTTATTGACATTTATATTATAAAATTAATGTTAATTTAAAAGTTGAAAATGCCATAAGTAGTAAATTCAATTAAGATGATTCGATTTATTATGTATATATTGTACTAGTAGTAAATCAAATATTGCTATTTATTGTGTTGCATTTTAATTTGACTTTAGTTGATTCGATTTGCATGTAAATAGCATAAATCGATACAAGTTGATTCGATTTACATAAATGTGTTCAGGATAGATCATATAACATATTTGTATTTACTACATCTGTATAATTTTCAATTCCAAACTATTTATTCATGTAATAAATGACCTGAGTTAATATTTAATTTAAAAATATAAATAATAAATTAGTTTCCAAAATTTTAAAAATANCAACTAAATTTTATTTATTTACTTTTAATTAAAATTAAAAAAAATAAAAACTAAATTTTGCTCTAATTTTTATGTATATTTTAAATAATTATTCAAATATTTTTTATAAAAATTCAAATAAAATATAATATAGACAAATCTTATCCAAATCAATATATATCATTTGTATCATCTTTGGAACCATTTTCTCTTTATTTACTATCTTTTATGTTTCTTCAAAACCTTCAAGAATGGCTTTTTAAAAAAATTAAGTTTTTTTTTTCATAAAATATGAACTCATATAATTTTATTGAGTTAAATCTTAAAATGGTGACTGAACTTGCAATCGATCCTTAGTTTTGTCCTTCATTTTGTAATTATTCTTAAATTTATTCTTGAACTTAACAAAAGTGACTCACAGTCATCTCAAATATTTTTCAATAAATATTACAGAATGATGATATATTTAAAAGGATGTCATGGTAGACAACCAACAACTATATTACGTGACACATACAATTTTTTAATCCAATTTAATTTCTATTGTTAGTTTATAATTCTAATCCCAATTTGAGCTCAAGAAACTCTCTTACACCAATAGAAGCCGTTTCACTCATTTCCTTCACTATTGTTAAGGGAGTTTAGAAAGATTGATGATGGGAGAATGTAGCAACGTAGTTGGTAGCTCCAACAATCGACGCTACGAGGAAAGTTGTGGGAGGAGAACGACCAGAAATAGCCATAAACGACTTTTAGAGAGATGTAAGTGTGGTAGTCAACCCATCTTCAAATGGTCAGGAGCATATGCAAATTTAGGGAGGTTATTTTTCGGTTGTCTAAACTATAATGTAAGTGTGTTTTGTTAGTTTAGCTAGGTTAGTATTATTGCTTATTCGATATATCATTTGTTCTCTATGGTTTTTTAATGTGGTTGCAGAGTATTGATAGAAGGTGGTGTGGTCTTTTTATTTAAACTGATAAATTTGAAAATGAAAAAGAAGTTAATGATAAAGCAGATTCTAATTTTAAAATAGATGAATAAAAGTTGAAATTTACCTAAAAGATTGAGAGTTTAAAATATGATGTTAGGGCCTTAATATTGACATTTTATTTGTTGGTGGTTATCATGTTAGCAATTATTGTATCTATGTTTATGTTTGTAGTATGAAAATGGTAAAGTCAAATTTGACTAATATTGATTGAAAAATCCTAAATGTGAGCAATTATATATCTTATTTGTATGTGTGAAGACATGAATAACATTGTCTTTTATGCTTTGTTTTTTTTATTAATGTTCGTTTGAAAATGTAATTTCAATCTAGAAGGAGAATTAAATTATAAAACAATAATAAAAAGAAATCACCATTATCACAATCAAGTATCTTGAACCTAGCCTGTGTGATTTTACACACCACCAAAGAAACATAACATGCCATATAAAGTAAATAAAAGATTTTGGTAATAGAGACTTCATGTTCATAGTACACATAGATCAATTCATTATTTTTTTTTCAATATAAAAGCACATCTCCAGGTATTCGACGTCAGTATTGAATTCTCTTAAATCAGTCTCTAATAAGTCTCTTTGGAACCAGCCACCAATAACATTCTATTTTATCATATTCAAGTTGTTTATAGTAGTCTCTAATAAAAAACATATCCAGTATGTCTGGATCAAGCCCGGACATCTCAAAAGTATGATCCCTAGAATATGATACAATACCATTCACATTCGTCAAAAAGTTCCTCCATAGTGATACACAATAGTAATTACATCCATCTACAAACAATAATTGATAATCAACTAAGAACGTATAACTAATTCAAACCCTAACCTAACATTAAGTCTAACAACATATATAAGAGAAAATGAAAAAGAGACTTTGTACGAGACAGAGGAATAATGACACTAATGTGTTAAAAGTTAAAACCCTTCTTAATATCCCAAACGACGTTGTCTTAGTTCTATTTGAGCCCAAAAAAAAACGACAATGTTTATAAGTCTTGTGTGGCTTCTAGCGTGACCTATGTCTAACTATGTCATCAATCTGTCGCTAGAAAATATTTCAGGGATGATCGTGACTCACTTTTATTAAGTTTAGGAACAAATTTGAGACAACTACAAAATTAGAGACAAAATTTAAGATTCAATTGTGAGACTACTTTAAAATTTTATTCTCTTTTTAGTCTTCGCAAGTCTTGGATAAAGTTTCTAACTTTCTAACTTGTTAGAAAGAGTTGAACATGATTCAAGTCATTTTCTCATGCACTTATAGTTATTTCAAACCTAACATGTTTATGTGAAAAAGGAAAACAAACAAAAACCTCTTTTCAAAGCATTAATGTATGTTGTGTCTATAGTTTCTAAGCATTAACGAAAACCTCTTATAGTTTTACATGAGTTATTTTTTTTAATTTCTAAGGATGAGATTCTTGAAAAATATGTTGTATTTGCAAAAAGAAGTTCAAAATAAGGAAAGGGTTTATAAATCAAATCATGGTGAAAATTTTGTAAATTCAAATTTTGAAAATTTTTATTAAAAAAAGATATTTTTTAAATTTCTTACTTCCTAAATTTAATAATGGTATTTTTTTAGATAACTTATAAATATCAAAATTATATAATTTTTATTACAAGGGAATACTTTGCGTTGAAAAAACTGTTAATCTCAAATGGATGTGAAGTTTATTACTTTTTTAAATAATTTCACTTTTGAGAGAGTACATATAAAACATCTCCTTAGATTTGAAGATAAGAAGCACTTCAATCATGTTTTGAAGGTGACCAAAGCTTTGTATAAACTGAAGTAGAGACATGAGAAAGGCTATCATAAAATTTTAATACGTTTGAAAGTAAATTTGAGCTATTAGTCTATCTTAGGAATAGAGAAGTTGTGATTCTATTAACTCATTAGTGGAGGTGCCAACAAGTTAGTCATTTACAAATATTTCTCTCTTCACTACATACAAAAAAATTTTAATGATAAACAACTTTTTGAAGAGAAACGTAGGAAAAAAATGTAGAAATTTTATCATAATAAATATAAAAAATTGTTAAAAAATACAAATTTTAAAAAGAAAAAAATATAAAATACAAAAATTTATTAACAATAAATATAAAAATTTTATTATGATAAATACATAATTTTTTTTAAGTAAAATAAACTTCTTGAAGAGAAATGAATAAAAAATAAAAAAATTTATTGACAATAAATACAAAAATTTTACGATGACAAATACATAATTCTATTATAAGAACAGCGATTAACACACATAATAAAAATTTATTTTCTCAAATTAGCATTCCAACCTTTTAAATTCTAATTTTCAAACTTTTTTTTATCAAATGACTTGTGACATTGTTAGGAACTAACATAATATATTTTCGTCAATTTCAATGACATAATTGATTCAATTGAGATTTCAATAACTATTTTAGTGCATATGACCAATTTCAATAGTTAATAAAAGTGTCATCCAAAATTACGAAAATCAAATCGATAATTAAATAAATCATTCAAGGGAATAAAAAAATCCAACAACAAAAATAACACAAATATCCAATATATGCTAGGGAATCAAGAGGGAGTCCAGCCAACTCCTGCCAACTCTGTAATGGACTGGACTCCTGGTGCACGAAATTGCAATCACACTTTTGCAATTCCGCACAACTAACCAGCAAGTGCACTGGGTCGTCCAAGTAATACCTTACGTGAGTAAGGGTCGATCCCACGGAGATTGTCGGCTTGAAGCAAGCTATAGTTATCTTGTAACTCTTAGTCAGGATATCAATAATTATCAGAGTTGATTGTAAAAAGTAAAAGAACATGAAATAAGTACTTGTTTTGCAGTAATGGGGAACAGGTTGAGGTTTTGGAGATGCTCTATCTTCTGAACCTCTGCTTTTCTACTGTCTTCTTCTTCAAGCATGCAAGGGTCATTCAATCCCTGAATCCTACTCGGAATACCACAGACAAGGTTTAGACTTTCCGGATTCTCATGAATGCCGCCATCACTTCTAGCTTATACCACGAAGATTCTGATTAAGGAATCCAAGAGATATCTACTCAATCTAAGGTAGAACAGAGGTGGTTGTCAGGCACGCGTTCATAGGTGAGAATGATGAGTGTCACGGATCATCACATTCATCAAGTTGAAGAACAAGTGATATCTTAGAATGGAAGCAAGCATGATTGAATGAAAAACAGTAGTAATTGCATTAGTCTATCAAGACACAGCAGAGCTCCTCACCCCCAACCATGGGGTTTAGAGACTCATGCTGTAGAAGATACAATGAGAAACGTGTAAAGTGTCATGAGAGACTCATGCCGTTGAAGGTACACAAAGAAACGTGTAAAGTGTCATGAGATACAGATACAATGTCAAAAGATCCTATTAATAGTGAACTAGTAGCCTAGGGTATACAGAAATGAGTAAATGACGTAAAAATCCACTTCTGGGTCCACTTGGAGTGTGCTTGGGCTGAGCAATGAAGCATTTATGTGTAGAGACTTTTTCTGGAGTTAAACGCCAGCTTTTATGCCAGTTTTGGCGTTTAACTCCAATTTTTATGCCAGTTCCAGCGTTAAACGCTGGGAATTCTGAAGCTGATTTGCAATGCCGGTTTGGGCCATCAAATCTCGGGCAAAGTATGGACTATTATACATTGCTGGAAAGCCCAGAATGTCTACTTTCCAACTCCATTGAGAGCGCGCCAATTGGGCTTCTGTAGCTCCAGAAAATCCACTTCGAGTGCAGGGAGGTCAGAATCCAACAGCATCTGTAGTCCTTTCCAGCCTCTGAATCAGATTCTTGCTCAGGACCCTCAATTTCAGCCAGAAAATACCTGAAATCACAGAAAAACACACAAAATCATAGTAAAGTCTAGAAAAGTGAATTTTAACTAAAAACTACTAAAAATATACTAAAAAATAACTAAAATATACTAAAAACATACTAAAAACAATGCCAAAAAGCGTATAAATTATCAGCTCATCACAACACCAAACTTAAATTGTTGCTTGTCCCCAAGCAACTGAAAATCAAAATATGATAAAAAGAAGAGAATATACTATAGACTCCAAAATATCAAGGAAACTTAGCTCCAATTAGATGAGCGGGACTAGTAGCTTTTTGCTTCCGAACAGTTTTAGCATCTCACTTTATCCTTTGAAGTTCAGAATGATTGGCATCTATAGGAACTCAGAACTCAGATAGTGTTATTGATTCTCCTATTTAAGTATAATAATTCTTGAACATAGCTATTGCATGAGTCTTGGCTGTGGCCCAAGGCACTCTGTCTTCCAGTATTACCACCGGATACATACATGCCACAGTCACATACTTGGGTGAACCTTTCCAGATTGTGACCCAGCTTTGCTAGAGTCCCCAATTAGAGGTGTCCAGGGTTCTTAAGCACACACTTTTTGCCTTGGATCACAACTTTATTTCTTTCTTTTTCTTCTATCTCTTCTTTTTTTTTCGTTTTTTTTTTTGTATCACTGCTTTTTCTTGCTTCAAAAATCAATTTGATGATTTTTCAGATCTTCAATAACAGTTCTCTTTTTCCTCATTCTTTCAAGAGCCAACAATTTTAACATTCTTAAAACAACAAATTCAAAAGACATATGCACTGTTCAAGCATTCATTCAGAAAACAAAAAGTATTGTCACCACATCAAACTAATTCAACTAGTTTCAAAGATAAGATCGAAATCCTGTACTTCTTGTTCTTTTGTGATTAAAGCACTTTTCATTTAAGAGAGGTGATGGATTCATAGGACATTCATAGCTTTA
>NC_029777.3:97936555-97938156 GCF_000817695.3 Arachis duranensis | reverse complement strand
GATAGATGCTTCTAGGCTGGCCCAGTAGTCAATTTCAGGAAATTCAGGGAGGAACTCCTGCGCCCTCTTTTTGATAGAGTTTTCTTGCATTTGTCCTTCCATTGACTTCTTGGTGATTGGATGTTCAATGGGTATGAATTCATCTACTCCCATCTTTACCCCAGCCTCTTTACAGAGCAAGAAGATCAGGCTTGGGTAAGCCAGTTTGGCTTTAGTGGAATTCTTATTTGCAATTGTGTAGATCTCACAAGCAATCAGATGATGAACCTCCACTTCTTTTCCTAGCATAATGCAATGAATCATCACTGCTCTCTTGATGGTGACCTCAGAATGGTTGCTAGTGGGCAATATGGAACGCCCAATAAAGTCTAGCCAACCTCTTGCAATTGGTTTGAGGTCTCCCCTCTTGAGTTGGTTTGGGACACCCTTAGAATTGGTTATCCACTTAGTTCCAGGGAGGCATATGTCCTCTAGAACTTGATCCAACCCTTTATCTGCTCTCACCATTCTCCTATTAAAGGATTTAGGATGATCTTGCAGTTGAGGCAATTTGAAGATCTCTCTTATTTTGTCCAGATGGAAGTAGATAACTTTCCCTCTGACCATGGTTCTGTAAGTATGGAAGGCAGTTCCAGTCATTCTCTGCTTATCTGTCAGCCACAGATTTGAGTAGAATTTTTCATGTTCTTTGGTTAAGAACTTCTCTTGATTCCAAAGATTCTTTGGATTATTCTCTTTCTTTCCTCTTAAATTGGTTTGTTTTCCCTTAGGAGCCATCATCTTAATGAATCTTGGCTTAGTGATCACGGAAAAGCACACCAAACTTAGAGGTTTGCTTGTCCTCAAGCAAAAGAAAGGAAAGAGGAGAGAGAGGAGGAGAGCAAATTCGAATGGTGTGGGGAAATAGGGTGGCCGAACGTGTATTTATAAGGGAGGGGGGAGAGATTTTAAAAACTTTGAAGGAGATTTGAGAAAATATGGAAAGAAATTGAGAAGATATTTAAGTTTTTGAAGAAGATTTGTAAAGGATTTGAAGGATATTTGAAGAATGATTTAGAAAATTATTTAATTTTTGAAAATTGAGAGTGAAATTTGAAGAATGATTTTGATTTTTGAAGATTTGAAGGTGAATGATGAAAGTTTGAAATGTGTTTATGTAGAAAAGTATGGATCAAAAAAGGAAAGTTTGAAAAAATTTTAATCGGAAAGCAAAATCTCAGTCCCCCCACCTTTCTAGCGTTAAACGCCCATTTGTTGGCCATTGTGGGCGTTTAACGCCCAGCCAGGTGCCCTGGCTGGCGTTAAACGCCAGAATTCCCTTTGTCACTGGGCGTTTTGCTAAACGCCCAGGATGCTGCACGCCTAGCGTTAAACGCCCAGAATGGTGCCCATTCTGGCGTTTAACGCCCAAAATGGCACCTTTACTGGCGTTAAACGCCCAGAATGGTGCCCATTCTGGCGTTTAACGCCTAAAGTACCCCTTACTGGCATTTTTTCGAAGCTCTTTTTCTCTGCTTTTTGCACTGAATCCTTCTGTAACTCTGTGAATTCCTTCATTTTTGATACTTGCCCTTGTAGAAATAAAACATATAACCTGCTAA
>NC_029777.3:97933920-97936448 GCF_000817695.3 Arachis duranensis | reverse complement strand
TCATTCAAGCCTTAGTTTTGAGCATTCTTGCTCAAAATTGCTTTCAAGATAATGTTGATCCTCTGTCCAATTAACAATGAACTTCTTGTCAGAATCAGTATCCTGAAGCTCAACATATCCATATGGTGATACTCCTGTAATCACATACGGCCCCCTCCAGCGGGATTTAAGTTTTTCTGGGAACAATCTGAGCCTAGAGTTGAAGAGCAGAACTTTTTGTCCTGGCTCAAAGACTCTGGATGACAACTTCTTGTCATGCCACTTCTTTGCCTTTTCCTTATAAATCTTAGCATTTTCAAAGGCACAGAGTCTAAATTCATCTAGCTCATTTAGCTGGAGCAATCTTTTTTCACCAGCTAACTTAGCATCCAGGTTTAGGAATCTGGTTGCCCAGTAGGCTTTATGTTCCAGTTCCACGGGCAGATGACAGGCCTTGCCATACACAAGTTGGTATGGTGAGGTTCCTATTGGAGTCTTGAATGCTGTTCTGTATGCCCACAGAGCATCATCCAAGCTCTTTGCCCAATCCTTTCTACGGGCAATTACAGTCTCTTTGCCCAATCCTTTCTACGGGCAACAACAGTCCGTTCCAGGATTCTTTTGAGCTCTCTGTTGGAGACCTCAGCTTGCCCATTTGTCTGTGGGTGATAGGGAGTTGCTACTTTGTGGCTAATTCCATATCTAACCATAGCAGAGTACAGCTGTTTATTGCAGAAATGAGTACCCCCATCACTGATTATGACTCTGGGAACACCAAATCTGCTGAAGATGTGTTTCTGGAGGAATTTCAGCACGATCTTAGTATCATTAGTGGGTGTAGCAATTGCTTCTACCCACTTAGATACATAGTCCACTGCCACTAGAATGTAAGTGTTTGAGTATGATGGTGGGAATGGACCCATGAAGTCAATCCCCCATACATCAAACAACTCAATCTCTAAGATCTTTTGTTGAGGCATGGCGTATCCGTGAGGCAAGTTATCAGCTCTTTGGCAGCTGTCACAGTTACGCACAAACTCTCGGGCATCTCTATAGAGAGTAGGCCAGTAGAAACCACATTGGAGGACCTTAGTGGCTGTTCGCTCACTTCCAAAATGCCCCCCATACTGTGATCCATGGCAGTGCCATAGGATCCTTTGTGCTTCCTCTCTGGGTACACATCTATGGATCATTCCGTCTGCACATCTCTTAAAGAGATATGGCTCATCCCATAGGTAGTACTTGGCATCTGAAATTAATTTCTTTCTTTGCACCCTGCTGTACTCCTGGGGTATGAACCTCGCAGCTTTGTAATTTGCAATATCTGCAAACCATGGAGCTTCCTGAATGGCAAAGAGTTGCTCATCTGGGAAAGTCTCAGAGATCTCAGTAGAAGGGAAGGATGCCCCAGCTACTGGTTCTATTCGGGACAGATGATCAGCTACTTGGTTCTTTGTCCCTTTTCTGTCTCTTATTTCTATATCAAACTCTTGCAGAAGCAACACCCATCTTATAAGCCTGGGTTTTGAATCTTGCTTTGTGAGTAAGTACTTAAGAGCAGCATAGTCAGTGTACACAATCACCTTTGATCCCACTAGATAGGATCTAAACTTGTCAATGGCATAGACCACTGCAAGTAATTCTTTTTCTGTGGTTGTGTAATTCTTCTGTGCATCATTTAGAACACGGCTGGCATAATAAATGACGTGCAGAATCTTGTTATGCCTCTGTCCCAACACTGCACCAATGGCATGGTCACTGGCATCACACATTAGTTCAAATGGCAATGTCCAGTCTGGTGCAGAGATGACTGGTGCTGTTACCAGCTTGGCTTTCAGGGTCTCAAATGCCTGCAGACACTGTGTGTCAAACATAAATGGTGTGTCAGCAGCTAGCAGGTTGCTCAAAGGTTTTGCAATTTTCGAAAAATTCTTTATAAACCTCCTGTAGAATCCTGCATGCCCCAGAAAGCTTCTGATTGCCTTAACATTGACAGGTGGTGGTAATTTTTCAATTACCTCTACCTTTACTTGATCCACCTCTATTCCTTTGCTTGAAATTTTATGCCCAAGGATAATCCGCTCAATCACCATGAAGTGACATTTTTCCTAGTTTAAAACTAGGTTGGTCTCTTGGCATCTTTTCAGAACAAGTGCTAGATGGTTAAGGCAGGAGCTGAATGAGTCTCCAAATACTGAAAAGTCATCCATGAAGACTTCCAGGAATCCATATACTGAGAAGTCATCCATGAAGACTTCCAGGAATTTCTCCACCATATCAGAGAAGATGGATAGCATGCATCTCTGGAAGGTTGCAGAAGCATTACACAGACCAAAAGGCATCCTCCTGTAGGCAAACACGCCAGAAGGACAAGTAAATGCTGTTTTCTCCTGGTCCTGAGGATCTACTACAATTTGGTTGTAGCCTGAATAGCCATCCAAAAAGCAGTAATAATCATGACCAGCTAGTCTTTCTAGCATTTGGTCTATGAATGGTAAAGGAAAATGATCCTTTCTGGTGACTGTATTGAGCCTTCTGTAGTCAATACA
>NC_029777.3:97931100-97933903 GCF_000817695.3 Arachis duranensis | reverse complement strand
TGCATGCATCTAGCTGGGCTAATGCCCTTAATATCACTTATGGACCACCCAAGAGCTGTCTTGTGTGTCCTTAGCACTTGAATCAGTGCTTCCTCTTCCTGTAGATTTAAAGCAGAGCTTATAATCACTGGAAAAGTGTCATCCTCTCCCAGAAATGCATACTTCAGGGATGGTGGTAGTGGTTTGAGTTCAGGTTTGGGAGGCTTATCCTCCTCCTGAGGAATTTTCAAAAATTCCTTTGTTTCCTCTGGTTCTACTTGATCAGGCTGAGCATCCTTGAAGATGTCCTCAAGCTCTGATTCTAGACTTTCAGTCATATTGATCTCTTCCACCAAAGAGTCAATAATGTCAGCGCCCATGCAGTCATTCGGTGTGTCTGGATGCTGCATAGCTTTTACAGCATTCAACTTGAACTCATCCTCATTGACTCTCAGGGTTACTTCCCCTTTTTGTACATCATGAGAGTTCGTCCAGTTGCTAGGAAAGGTCTTCCTAGAATGAGAGTTGCACTCTTGTGCTCCTCCATTTCCAGCACCACAAAGTCAGTTGGAAAGGTGAATGGCCCAACCTTGACAATCATGTCCTCTATTATGCCTGATGGATATTTAATGGAGCCATCAGCAAGTTGGAGGCATATCCGGATTGGTTTGATTTCTTCAGTCAACCCAAGCTTTCTGATAATGGATGCAGGTATCAGATTGATGCTTGCCCCAAGATCACACAGGGCTGTCTTGGTGCAAGCACCTTCTAATGTGCATGGTATCATAAAGCTTCCTGGATCTTGAAGCTTTTCTGGTAAGCTTTTTAGAATGACTGCACTGCATTCTTCAGTGAGAAATACTTTTTCAGTCTCTCTCCAATCCTTCTTATGGCTTAAGATTTCTTTCATGAACTTAGCATAAGAAGGTATTTGCTCAAGTGCCTCTGCAAATGGAATCTTTATTTCAAGAGTCCTTAGATAGTCTGCAAAGCGGGCAAATTGCTTATCCTGTTCCACTTGGCGGAGTTTCTGAGGATAAGGCATCTTGGCTTTATATTCTTCAACCTTGGTTGCTGCAGGTTTATTCCTTACAGAAATGGTTGAAGAAGCCTTTTTAGAGGGATTATTGTCAGCACTCTCAGGTGTCTGATCCTCCCTTGGCGTCTGAACGCCAGGATTGGGTGAAGATTGGGCGTTTAACGCCAACTTCTCTCCCTTTTTTGGCGTTTGAACACCAGAACTGGGCAGGGAATGGGCATTTAACGCCAGCTTTCCTTCCCTTTCTGGCGTTTGAACGCCAATAGTATTCATCTCTGGGCTCTTACTGTCCTCAGAGGGATTTTGGACAGTGGTTTGGTTGTCCTCTGTCAATTGTTCTTTATTTGGCTTTTTGCTACTTTGAGCAGTGTTATTCAATGTCTTCCCACTCCTCAGTTGAACTGCTTGACATTCTTCTGTTATCTGTTTAGATATCTGCTGTTTTGCCTGATTCAACTGCAGTTCTATGTTCTTGTTAGCAATTTTAGTTTCTTGGAGTATCTCTTTAAATTCTGCTAACTCTTTTGTCATCAGGTGTAATTGCTGATTAAGCTCAATCATCTGTTCTTGAGGATTAGGATCAGTGGCTACTGCCATAACTTCTTTTTTTGTAGAGAACTCATCGCTAGAGTACAAATATTGATTTCTAGCAACAGTATCTATAATCTCTTGAGCCTCTTCAATCGTCTTCCTCATATGTATAGATCCACCAGCTGAGTGATCTAAAGACATCTGAGCTTTTTCTATAAGCCCATAGTAGAAGATGTCTACTGTACCCACTCTGAAAACATTTCAGAGGGGCATTTTCTTAGCATACCTCTATACCTCTCCCAAGCATTGTAAAGGGATTCATTATCCTCTTGTTTAAAGCCTTGGATGTCCAGCCTTAGCTGTGTCATCCTTTTTGGAGGGTAAAATCGATTCAGGAATTTGTCTGATAACTGTTTCCATGTCTTTATACTTGCTGTAGGTTGGTTATTTAACCACCTCTTAGCTTGATCTTTTACAGCAAATGGAAACAGTAATAATCTGTAGACATCCTGATCCACCTCTTTATCACGTACTGTGTCAGCAAGTTGTAAGAATTGTGCCAGAAACTCAGTAGGTTCTTCCTGTGGAAGACCGGAATACTGGCAATTTTGCTGCACCATGATAATGAGTTGAGGGTTTAGCTCAAAGCTGCTTGCTTTGATGGGAGGTGTACAGATGCTACTCCCATATGCAGCTGTAATGGGGTTAGCATATGACCCCAAAGTCCTTCTGGACTGCTCAATTCCACTTAGGTCCATGATGGAGAAAGGGAAATGATATGGATTGCAAGTAGATTAAAATATTTTTTTTTGAATTGTTCGAAAAAAAATAAAATAAAACAAAAGGAAAACAAAATAAATTTTCGAAAAAAAAAGAAAATAAAATCAAAGCAAATTGAAAACTAAATCAATTAATTAGTTAAAAAGATTTTGGAGTTAGCAATAGAAAAGATATGATTGAAAATTATTTTGAAAGAGATTTGATATATATTTTTTTTTTGAAATGTGGAAAGAGAAAAACAACAAAATGACACCAAACTTAAAATTTTTAGAAAATCAAACACTAATTTTCGAAAATTTTAAGGGAAAAACACAAAGAGGACACCAAACTTAGAATTTTTAAGGATCAAAAAGGGACTAAGGACATGCAAATACGAAAATTAAAAGAAAAATAAAAGCATGCAATTGACACCAAACTTAAAATATGAAACTAGACTCAACTAAAAGACTCTAAACCAACAAAAATAAAACAGTC
>NC_029777.3:97930719-97930917 GCF_000817695.3 Arachis duranensis | reverse complement strand
ACCTTACGTGAGTAAGGGTCGATCCCACGGAGATTGTCGGCTTGAAGCAAGCTATGGTTATCTTGTAACTCTTAGTCAGGATATCAATAATTATCAGAGTTGATTGTAAAAAGTAAAAGAACATGAAATAAGTACTTGTTTTGCAGTAATGGGGAACAAGTTGAGGTTTTGGAGATGCTCTATCTTCTGAACCTCTGG
>NC_029777.3:97930322-97930434 GCF_000817695.3 Arachis duranensis | reverse complement strand
CCTACTCAGAATACCACAGACAAGGTTTAGACCTTCCGGATTCTCTTGAATGCCGCCATCACTTCTAGCTTATACCACGAAAATTCTAATTAAGGAATCCAAGAGATATCTA
>NC_029777.3:97890708-97930199 GCF_000817695.3 Arachis duranensis | reverse complement strand
GTTGAAGAACAAGTGATATCTTAGAATGGAAGCAAGCATGATTGAATGAAAAACAGTAGTAATTGCATTAGTCCATCAAGACACAGCAGAGCTCCTCACCCCCAACCATGGGGTTTAGAGACTCATGCTGTAGAAGATACAATGAGAAACGTGTAAAGTGTCATGAGGTCCAGATACAATGTCAAAAGATCATATTAATAGTGAACTAGTAGCCTAGGGTATACAGAAATGAGTAAATGACGTAAAAATCCACTTCTGGGTCCACTTAGTGTGTGCTTGGGCTGAGCATTGAAGCTTTCATGTGTAGAGAATTTTTCTGGAGTTAAACGCTAGCTTTTATGCCAGTTTTGGCGTTTAACTCCAATTTTTATGCCAGTTCCAGCGTTAAACACTGGGAATTCTAAAGCTGATTTGCAACGCCGGTTTGGGCCATCAAATCTCGGAAAAGTATGAACTATTATACATTGCTGGAAAGCCCAGGATGTCTACTTTCCAACGCCGTTGAGAGCGCGCCAATTGGGCTTCTGTAGCTCCAGAAAATCCACTTCGAGTGCAGGGAGGTCAGAATCCAACAGCATCTGCAGTCCTTTCCAGCCTCTGAATCAGATTCTTGCTCAGGACTCTCAATTTCAGCCAGAAAATACCTGAAATCACAGAAAACACACAAACTCATAGTAAAGTCCAGAAAAGTGAATTTTAACTAAAAACTACTAAAAGTATACTAAAAACTAACTAAAATATACTAAAAACATACTAAAAACAATGCCAAAAAGCGTATAAATTATCCGCTCATCAACTCCCAAGCCCAATTCAACAAAAAATTATTCCCCAATTACCTAGCATTTACTCTAATATTTTAAAAATTATCATTTTAGCCCGCTACTTTTTACTACCACAGTTTATCACGTCCCACCTCAATCCCATCGATGAGCATCCCCCAACGGCGGCGCATCACCCTCCCGAGTCTGACCCTATTCGACTTCGCTGTCGCGGGTTCGTCTTCACTGTTGGCTCGGTCGAAGATGCACATCGTGCACCAATCAACGCCTCCACGTGAAGGCCAATAGCAGTTTCTGGACGCGCGGACCCATCTCCTCGAGTTAAGTCACTTGTTGCTACTCCACAACCTCCTCAGGCGGCTGTAACAAGTAAATGGATGGGTATGATTTTGTTTGACAGTGAATGTTACTAATCTGTGCTAGGGATCATGAACTTCGGTGGTAGTCGATGTGATTTAATTTTGCTAATTTACTGTATGCTGTTGAATTGCTGTAATTAGAAATTGGATGGTGTTAAAATTAGGATTGGATGTTGCAATTGTTTGAGATTGGATGTTGCTGTTATTAGGGGTTGGATATTGTAATTGTTAGAGAATAGATGTTTCTGATCTGTTCTAGGGTTCAGATACTAGGATTGGTGTTCATATGATATGTTCTTTGATTTTGCCGAATTACTGGACGTTTTTGTTAAATAATTTTAGATGTTTGGGTGTATGAGTTGAACTTAATTTTTCATGTTACTGGTTTTGTGTGATTTCTGGATTTCTTTCTTGTGGATTGGGAGTTTCAAAAAAAAAGTTAGTTATAAGTAAGGTTATTTTATTTCAAATTGAACTTGGGTTTGAATGTGGTCATTTAAAATTGTATGTAGACTCAAAAAGTCATTTTTTGGACAGATTTGTTGGAGTTTTAACTTGTTCTGTTGGTAGCTATGAGATGATTATCCAATTGAAAAATTGTATGGTTTTTTTTATTAGAGATTGGATGTTTTTTTAATTATACGATAGGTCTTTCCCATTCAAAAAGTTTATATTATTGGTCTTTTGTTTGATTTGTTGGGTTGGATTCTGCTTGCACATGCTACATTAGTTTTTTTATGTAGTTTGGGAGTTAGGAAAAAATTGGATTAGATTTAGTTTAATTTTATTTGCTAATCTGTGCTAGGATTCAGGAATTATGGTTGTAGTCGATGTGATTTGATTTTGCTAAATTGTTGGATGCAGCTGAATTGCTGTAATTAGAGATTGGATATTGCTGAAATTAGAGATTGGATGTTGCTGTTATTTGGAGTTCTGGAATGAAGGCAAGGATCTGCTATATTGGAATCAGGTCAATTTAACAATACTATTATAATTAACTTACATTTCGTTCAAACTAATTACTTTATCGCTTTTAAATCTCTCACTAACAACCAATTTTGCCATTCAGGACATCCTGAAGGAGTTTTAAAAGAAAATAATGCTCGAAATAGATTTGGGTCCTAAGAATTCATATTGGACGGCCATCTTGTACGCCGCAACCAACCCAGAAACAAGCGTAGGGAGGTAAGAACCCCCTTCACAGCACCGAGCACGAAAACCATACTACAGCAGGTGGAGTTACCTACAAAAATGCCTTGTAAGGGAGAAAGACAACAGAAGAAGAAGGATGCCTGGAGAATTCATGATAATGTATATATGGGATGCCGTCACCATTTGAGACACTTTTGATACATTTTTCTTTTTTTTTAAATCCTACTCGATTTGTGTTTCAGTGTATGTAACTGATTGTTTTTGCAAAGATCTAAGTGGATGTTACTTCTGTTAAGTATTGGGATGTTCCTTTTGCATACTAAATAGATGTTACTTTATACATTTTTCGAATTTTTTTTGTGTTGCAATTGTGGATGTTGTATTTCTTTTAGAATTACATGGCCTTTTTTTTTAAATCCTACTCAGCATGTTTCTCCGTGTAGGTACCTGATTGTTTTTACAAAGATCTAAGTGGATGTTACTTCTGTTAAGTATCAGGATGTTCCTTTTTCATACTAAATGGATGCTACTTTATACATTTTTCGAGTTTTCTTGTGTGCAATTGTGGATGTCTGTATTTCTTTAAGAATTGCATGGGTTTTTTTTTTAATCCTACTCGGCATGTTTCTCCATGTAAGTACTTGATTATTTTTGTAAATATCTAAGTGGATGTTACTTTTATCAAGCAGTAGGATATTCCTTTTTCATACTAAATGGATGTTACTTTATACTTTTTTCGAGTTTTCGTATTGCAGTTGTGGATATTTGTATTTCTTTAAGAATTGCATGGACTTTTTTTTAAATCCTACTTGACATGTTTCTCAGCAGGGTGTTCCTTTTTCATACTAAATAAATATTATTTTAGTAGAAGCTATGTGAATGACAAATCAAAAAAATAAAACCAAAATACAAGGAACATCACACGCGTGTTAATCAATGCTGATTTTTCCTAATAGAATTATTAACAACAATGATTTGTCTTTACCAACTGCAATTTAACTAATAATAATCACACAACTTTTGACATCATTGATTCTTCTATTTTGATGATGGAATCAAAATTGTTCACAATAAATAATAGTTGCTTCTTGTTACTTCTTCAACATGAAATAAAAAGAAACAAAACAAGCCTTCATTGTATTTTCAATGTGAAAGTATCAAGAAAGATCTAAAAGATGCCAATGTAAATAAGCACTTTCTATAAATCTAGCTCTTGTTGTTATGCTTGATCAATTCTGTGATGCTTGATTGCTCAGGAAGGCACAACAATAGAGCATGTAATCAAGCTTTTGCTGGTTTTCGATTATGGAGGTGCGGCGTAAATGGTGCCTAATTTATTTTACAAGAATTTATAAGCTTTATGAAAATTCAACTTTCCTTATTTTTAGCTGCAAGTTTCTTCACAAATTTAGCATTACACTTTTACGTCTCTTGGTTGTTCCATTATATCTTTTATCCTCAACATCTACAGGCTAAGCAGCTCATGCATTTTTGCTTCAGCTACACAATAAAAACAATGAATCTTAGTAGTTAATTAGTTTCAACCAATTGCAATTGTATCATATAAAAGTCACTTTACCTTGGTCTATTGACAAGTTAATAGCAATTTCCTTAACTCAAGAATACACCCTTTTTGTATACATGTACCAAACCTATTCCAGACCGATAAGATTCTGATCTATATATCTGACTTGCATATATGAGCAAAATCAGCTACATCAACAAAGAACTTATAGCAGTTCTTAGAATTATGAGCAAAATATGAAACCACATGGAGCGTTAACCCATTTTACCTTACAGTAAAACTCAACTTAATTATGGAAAATAAAGCAACAAGGGTTGAACTTTAAACCAATTTATCAGAGCCTTTAATACCATCTCAATAACTGACCTTTGTAACAAATTAGGCTATTTGATGGACAAGTAGAAGCACTTACAGAAGTTATTTAAAACCAGCTTTTTTAACAAATCTGCATCCATTATGTTTTCAGCAAAAATCAAAGTATTTAACCATATTCGGTACTATATTAGTAATTATGCAAAGTTAACTAGTACATTTATATAAAGAGATAAACAAAAACAATAAAATCATCCATTTACAAGGGATAAGAGCAACTTTAAAGTTGATTTGCATAACGTGTAGTCTAAAGATGATGCTAGTGCAACCACTGCAACTAATCTGGATTCTTTTTCTTCACAAGCTAGAATGAAATGATAAAACATGCTAATAATAAATTTGATATCTAATAAGAAACTGAATGAAGGTATTCCTAGTCAACCCAACATTGGGATAGAGATAACTTTACATCCATACATAAACAAAGAATATGTTAACAAAGCAAAAGATATAATTGTTAATATTAGGCAGAAGAAAGTGATTGCAAAAGATATAATTATTAATAACTGTCAACATAATAAACATGAGCAATCAATATATAGCTTTCAAGCATTATAAGAAGTCACCTCACCGCAGCAGGAACATCTTGGGAGCGATGTTGTACTAGCGGGGTTGCGGCGGTGATGGGGAGGAGCGGTGATTTGTGAACCACGAGGGGAGGAGGGCTGCGAAGGTGACTTGCGAACCGCAAGGGAAGAAGGGCTATGGCGGTGGTGGCGGCGCCGCAATCACATGAGATCGGCGATGCTGTGCTGAAAGGGTTGCGAATCGCGACGAGAATGGCGCTGTGGTGGTCGGCGGCGCTTCGAATCGCGATGAGAAGGACCCTTTGGTGGTGGACGACACTGCAAATTGCGAGAGAGGCGCTACGGTGGTTAGAAGTAGTGCAAAACGTGAGGGACCACGATGGGGAAGGGGATTGACACGGGATCAATTGGTTTTTTTAATCCTTATAATTCAAATTGTTAATTAATGCTAATTATTTAGATTTTTTTAAAATAATAAATATTAATTATAGTTGTTTAAAAAATTGGCTTGTTTGATTTGTCTACCTATACTTCTCCATAAGAATAATGTGGAAGCACTCACAATACAATATGGCAGTAACTATGAGCAAGCAAATATATCAACTAAAGCAACAATAATAACATACCGATATTTTAACATGGAAAACTTCCTCAATGTGAGAGTTAAAAACCATGAATCACCAAGACAACAAAAAAAGACTCTACTATAATCAAATATGCGGTACAAGAGAGTCTCAAATAAAGTACAAATCGTGCATACAGTCAGCCGAAATACCAAAGCACCAAAACTTATAAATGAATATTAAGAAGATGAAAAATACCCAATAACAAAATTTCTATCCGAAGCAGATTTTTCCTTTACCCTTTACAAATCTCTAATCAAAATCTTCACTGTTCAAAGTGAAGAACAAGATGAGATGAAGCTGCAGTTTGAATTTCAGGCCAATCCAATGGTGAACGAATGAGAAACTGCTATTTTAAATTTGCTACTCTGCCTAAAAAACGGAAATTCTATTTTTAGAGATGTCAATGGGGCAGAACGAGGTAGGGGATGCCTCCCTACTTCTCGTCCCCGCTCCCAGATTTTGTTCCCGATCCCTGCCATGGAGAATAATTGCCCCCATCCCCGTGTCCCCACATTTTTTCGTGTCCTCGTGTGCCCCATTTTCCATCTTTTTATATTGAACATTTATATGAAATTATAGTGGAAAAAAAATAAAAAGCAAAACATTATTACAACACACAAACATGTCTTATCCAAGATTACAATTTACAAGTCCAAAAATATAAAATAACAAATTATAGTCCAGAAAAAAAATCTTAAAATACAACTTTCATTCTAAAAAAAGTCATAAAATAAACTCTTCAATATCAAATATTTATAATTGTCATAATACAACTTTCAACAAACAACTCCATATTCACTGTTAAAACAACACAAACATGAATATGTTAACATGCATTATAAACAAAAATGCTATATATTAAATAAAAATTTGACATAATAAAAAATAATTACCTAAATTCCTAAATCCCCCCATATCCATCTCATATTCCCAAGAAATTGGAATTTTAGACCCTAATTTACCTATATTATATCAATTGACAATTCACGAGAGTTAAATTTGACATGAAATTGAACTTTAATACCAAATAAAACTTGAGTTATTAGTGCTTTCACCTGAAGATTGTATTCAATACTGAGTGCAAATTAATGTCTCAGTAAGTTCACATTGTAATTTAGAGTGTATCCAATTGATCATGCAAGTGCTTAGTTCCTTGCTTCGTGTCACCTCTAATCCTTCTTTCGCAACATTTACATATTGCCTTTCACTTTTCATCTATTTGTTCTCTTCTAAAATACTTTCAAGCCTCAGAAGTTAATCCTTTTTTGTTAGGACTACTTTGCACGCTTTGACTAACTTCTTGTCCTCTCTTGTGTGTTTTTTCTTGTCCTTTTTATTGTGTTGTTTTGGAGATTTGCTTCAATTGCTTGATCATCATCACCTTGTGTTGGTTCTGTCTCATTATTATTTTCAATAGGAGTCTAGCTAAAACTATTCATCTTGTACATAAACAACAAAATTAAATATAGAAACACTAAATTAAGATTTAATACAGAAATACTAAATTAGATTCTAACTCAAACAGGTACAAAGAAAAAATTCAGAAAAGAAAAAAAGATTAAATCAAACAAAAGAATACATAATAAATCAGCAAAAACGACAAAAAAATAGAAAAGAATAAATATAAATTGTAATAAATCAACAAAAGAACAAATAACTGAGGAGATTATATAGAGAACACATAACATAGATTATATAAAGGAGATTTTAAACTGTAATAAATTAGCAAAAACGAAAATAAAACACAGAAAGGGATAAAGAATAAATTGCAATAAATCAACAAAAAACATATAATAGAATACTTTATTCAGAGAACACATAACAAAGATTATGCAAAGGAGGAGTATCAAACCCTAACTATTTTATAATTAATTAATTATAAACTCTATGTGTAAAAAAATAGAGAAAAAAAGAGCATCAAACCTAAAATAAGGTGAAAGTGGAGGAGGAGGAGGAGGAGGAGGACGTACAACTGGTAGCTGCGATGGGAGAATGCGACGGCAACTTCGTAAAAGGAGTTGGGGGATGCGACAGTGAGTTCTTTCCACGAATTAGGGGGATGCTTTGGCGGTTGCTTTCCACAAGTTGCGTGGACACCACGGTGAGGCAGCGAACAGTGCGGTACGGAGGGGGAACGGCACTGTGTGGTGATGGTGCCTTGCGGGATAGAGAAAAGCACCGGAAAAGAGAACGACGTGGTTCCCAGTGATGGCACAGTGAGTGGGACGGCGAGGTGAGATAGACAGTGACGAGGGAGGTGTTTGGAGGTGACTGGCTGCATGTAGAAAGGATGGAGAGAACACATAAGGTGGTGTCACGAGGGCAAGAGTGAGGGTGACTGGGTGAGTGGCGCTAGTGAGAGGGAAAATAAACTACTAAGGGTGTTTAAGTAATTTAATATATCCAAAAAATGCGGGAACGGAGACGGGAATCCCCGCACCTGCCTCGGGAGAATTTTGTCCTATCCCCGTCCCTGTAGGAAAAATTCTCCGCCATCGGGTCCCCATTCGGAGCGGTCTCCGTGGAAATTCCTGCCTCTCGGAGAGTTTTAACATCCTTATATATTTTTCTCTTCTTTCTCACTTTCATGGCTGCTCTCTCTCACTCTGAATGACCCCAAAAAAAAGATTAGAATTGTGACATAATGGGTGCAAAGAGATACCCTAAAAAATTGGGCTTAAGCATCACAAAGGAGAGAAAAAGCCCAAAAAATCTCCTCTTCTCGACTAGATGGAGGCCCTTGCCATCTCGGAAATCAAACAACATATTTCAAGCTTATCTCTTGACAACGCTTTTTGTCATCATATCAGTACTATTATCATAAGTGTGAACTTTTTCAAGTTCTAGCAACTTGAAATTCAACACATCCCATATTCAATGATACCTAACATCGATATGTTTAGATCTTGCATGAAAAGTAGAATTCTTAGCAAGATGAATAGCAATTTGACTGTTACACAATAATACATAATGGTCTTGCTTGAAACCAAGATCTCCAAGAAAATTCTTCATCCACAACAACTCTTTACATGTTTCTGTTGCTACAATAAACTCTATCTCTGTGGTAGAAAGTGCAACACACTTCTGTAGCCTTGACTGCCATGAAATAGCTCTCCCTAAAAGCTTAACCAAATAACCTGAAGTATACTTTTGAGAATCAACATCTCCTGCCATGTCTGTATTAGTAAATCCAACAAGCAAAGGTTTCTCACCACCAAAACTCAAACTCAAGTTAGTTATACATTTGAGATATCTCATAATCTATTTAACAACATTCCAATGTTCTTTACCTGGATTAGAGAGGAAATAACTCACAGTACCAACTACATGAGCAATGTCTAGTCTAGTACACACTATAGCATACATCAAGTTTCCAACAGCTGAAGCACAAGGAATTTCATCCATTGCTTGTTTCTCCTTATCAGTGGTTGGACACTGCTTGGTACTCAACTTAAAATGAGGAGCAAAAGAACTAGCAACATATTTGGCATCATTCATGCCAAACCTTTGAATCACATTCTTTATGTACTTCTCCTGTGACAAATAAAGCTTTTTAGAATCTCTGTAACGAGTAATAGTCATCTCCAAAATCTGTTTGGCAGGACCCAAGTTCTTCATATCAAAGAACTTGTTCAAATGTTTCTTCAACTCATTAATCTTCAAAGCATTCTTACCCACAATCAAAATATCATCCACATAAAGAAAAAGAATGATAAAATCACAATCAGAAAATTTATGCACAAATACACAAAGATTTGAGTTATCTTACGGTAACCATGCTCTTCCATAACAGATTCAAACTTCTTATATCACTGTTTTCGAGCTTACTTCAACCTATAAAGACTCTTCTTAAGCTTGCACATAAAGTCTTCCTTTCTTTTGACAACAAAGTCCTCCAGTTGCTCCATGTAGATTTCCTTCTCCAAATCACCAAGAAAAAAAGTTGTCTTCACATCCATTTGCTTAATCTCTAGATCAAGAGAAGCTGCTAATCTGAATACAACACGAATGGATGACATCCTCATAATAGGAGAAAAGATCTCCTCATAATCAACACTTTTTTTTCTGATTAAAGACTCTAATAACCAATCTAACTTTATATCGAGGCTTAGAATTGTGTTATTCATTCTTGATTCTGAATACCCATTTCTTCTTCAAAACTCTCATACTCTTAGGTAGCTTTACAATTCATAGCTATCATTCTCAAGTAAGGACTTCATTTCTTCTTGCATAGCTTCAAGCCATTGAGCTTTGCTTCCATCTTTAATAGCCTCTCCAAAGCATTCAGAGTTGGTTGTCCCAGTCAACAAGACAAACTCATATGGAGAATACCTTGACGAAGGCTTCCTCTCTCTTGTAGATCTTCTAAGTGCATTTGCAAGAATTTTCAAAGTTGGTTGTTCATCATGATCATCATCGCCAACTTCATCAAGCGTCAGATCAACTGTTCCATCTTCACCTGCACCTGTATTATGCACATTATTGTGAGCTTCAACTTTACCATCTTCCACTATAGGTATAGAAGGAGTAATATCCAAGTCATAAAAATTATCAACAGGCTGAACCATTGGCTTCTCTGCATTATCAATATTCTTCAATGTTTGGTCTTCAACAAAGAAAATATTTCTACTTTAAATCACCTTTTTTGATTAATAGGATTATAAAAACTTGTAACCAAACTCATCCATGCTATAACCAATAAAAATACACTGCTTAGTCTTTACATCAAGCTTGGATCTTTCATCTTTGGAAATATGAATAAAAACTTTACATCAAAAGACTCTTAAATGATCATAAGAAAAATTTTTACCTGACCATACCTTCTCCGACACTTCAAATTATAAAAAACACATGGTGTCCAGTCTAAGACATGAATAATAGTGCTCAAAGATTCACCCAAAAAAGATTTTGCCAATCTAGACAGTGACAATAAGCTCCTAACTCTTTCAACCAATGTTCTGTTTATCCTTTCAAGAAAGCCATTCAACTGAGGAGTTTTCGGAGGAGTCTTCTGATATTTTATACCATGCTCTTTATAATAAGCATCAAAAGGACCTGAGTACTGAGTAGTCACCACCATTATCAGTACAAATGCATTTCAACTTCTTCCCAGTTTTTCTTTTAACAGACGCTTGAAATTACTTGAATACATTCAAAACTTAATCTTTGGTCTTTAAAGAGTAAACCCATAATTTCCTAGAATGATCATCAATAAATGTTACGAAATAGATAGACCTTCCAAATATTCTTGTCTTCATCGACCCACATACATCAGAATGCACCAGGTCAAGTATCTTCGGCTTCCTTGAAGGTGGATGGCTCTTGAAAGAAACCTTATTTTATTTTCCAGCAAAGAAATGGTTGCACTTTTGCAAAGCAACCTTGCAACCAAATAAAATATTTCTCTTGGATAACATATTCAAGCATTTCTCACTCATATGACATAATCTCTTATACCATAAATCAGTTCCATTAACAAACTCAGCAGCATTAACATCTTTCACAATCTTTGCTTGAGTTAAATAAAGAGTAAAGCGTTGTGCACCTCTAGCAACAACTATGAAACCTTTGGTGAGCTTCCAACTATCACGAGAGAATGAGCTATCCAAGTCTTCATCACACAATTTACTAACAGAAAGTAAGTTCAACTGAATATAAGAAAACATGCTTCACACGTTTCAAAGTCAACTTGGTACCGTTGGAGGTTTTTAAGCAAACCTATCCAACACTAGCACATTTTGTAACACCTTGATGAGCCATTTTCACATCACCAAAAATCCCAAGAGTATAAACAAGAAGAAAATCATTATGTTATATTGACCTTGTCTTCATTACTACTCCCATCTTTATTTGTGCTCTTATCTTTGCTTGCCTTAGCTTTCTCCTTCTTTAACTGCCAATAAAATTTTTTCACATGTTTTTTTTACCACAATGATAACACTCAATATTTTTATACTTTTTTCGAGACTTGCTTCTACTTTGATCTCTACTTTTAGGACCTTGGATTTTGTTTTTTCTTCTAGACTCATAAACCAAAACATCTGAATGTGTAGTCGATACACCTTGTGACTTTCTTCTCATTTCTTCATTCAAAACACTGTTCTTGGCAAGATCCATAGAGATTACACCATTAGGAGCAGAATTGGACAATGAAATTCTGAGAATATCCCACAAATCTAGTAAAGAGCCAAGAAATAACAATCCTTGAACCTCTTCATCAAATTTGATACCCATGAAAGATAATTGATTTATTATTTCCTAAAAGTTATTCAAGTGATCTATCATTGATGTCCCATCTGTATATTTCAAAGCCAACAATTGCTTAATAAAAAATATCTTGTTATTCCTAATTTTTTGAGCATACAACTGTTCAAACTTAATCCAAAGAGTCCGAGCATGTGTCTCTCCAATAATATGGTTCAACACATTATCGTCAATCTACTATCTAATATATCCATAAACTTGTCTATGCAGTAAAGTCCAATCATCATCAGATTTATCATTAGGCTTTTCTATTCCAAAAACTGGTTGATGAAAATTCTTGATATAAAAAAATCTTCCATCTTTGACTTTCACAAATCACAATTATGACCATTAAGAGTGATCATCCTACTAGTATTAGTATTAGCCTTCATTGTTCATAGAATCACAAGCCCGAAAAAAAACACTAACAAGCTCCGATGCCAGTATGAAAGAGCTCAGCACCAGAAACAACACAAATATCTAATACAAGAACAATATAAAAGCACTCACAACACAATATGGGAGTAACTATGAGCAACCAAATATATCAACTAAAGCAACAACAAGATCACACCGATATTTTAACGTGAAAAACTCTCTCAATGTGAGAGGTAAAAATCACGAGTCACCAAGACCAAGAAAATGACTCCACTATAATCAAATATGAAGTACAAGAAAGTCTCAAATAAAGCACAAATAGTGCATACAATAAGCCGAAACACCAAAACACCAAAGCCAACAAATGAGTAACAAGAAGATGAAAAATACACAATAATAGAGCTGGTGTCTAAAGAAGAATTCTCCCTATGTAGACCTCCAATCAAAATCTCCACTATTCAGAATGAAGAAAAGGATGGAGAAAAGCTTCAGTTCAAATTTCAAACCGATCCAACAATGAAAGAATGAAAAACTGCCGTTTTAAATCTGCTGTTCTGCATAAAAACGAAAATTCTGTTTCCCTTTTCTCTCTCACTTTGATAGCTGCTCTCTGTCACTCTCAATGATTTAAAAAACTAATTAGGGTTATGATATTTTTTTTTTGGTTTACCCAAACGGTATCCCCCAACTCGACAGATTAAGGACTAATCCGTCGCAGATCTGAGCTCCATTTAAGGGTCTGCCGCTGGCCAATGAGTTGCTGCATGCACAAGGTAGGGTTCGAACTCCCGACACTTGCTTAAGCGAACGAGTGAGCTGACCACTCGACCAACCCAAGTTGGTTAGGGTTATGATATAATAAGTGCAAAGAGACATCTAAAAAATTAGGCTTAAGCCTCATAAAAATGAGAAAAAGCCCAACAAAAAAACCAGTTTAATGGTTTAACGGCTCATCGTAATTTACGAAATTGAATGCTAGTATACTACAAAGTTTGCCAATGATTTGATGTTCTAATGCAGGAGAAGCTATAGTAGAGAGTGAAACATTTTTGTCCTTTCGAGTTATTCTTGGGAGAAGGTTTTTAAGATATTTCGAGTTATGAGGTTTTTTTGTTTGATGTATGATTCTGCTTATGTGCAAATGTTGTCTAGGGACTAGGGAGATCTTGTTGTCTTGTAGTTTTGGTCGTAGTTAGCTTTGGTTTGTTTGTGGATTGCTTTAGTTTATGTTTGTCTGGAATGTTTTGATCCTCATCCTTTTGTTGAATTTAGTGAGGTTGTAACTATCTAACAAAAAATAGTTCATCACGGTAGGTTGAATTAGTTTAATTAAATATATAATAAATTTATTTAAAATATATCAAGATAAAAATAAAAAATATTTTAAATATTATATTAAAAAAATTAATTGATATTTTAATTTTTTTAAATATTACAATAAAAAAATTTATTCATATTTTATTTTTAAATTTTGATTTAATAAAAAGTACTCCCAAATTAATAAAATCCTAAAACCACACGCCCCAGCACAATAACCACCTTTTCAAAGTTCCACTGTCACTCCTCCAAATCCATTGCCTTTTAATATTGCTTTTACACCAGTGTTATAAAAAATGAACTAGATTGACGGATAAACCGATGAACCAATGCCAAAAGTCATGCCGTCCACGATACACTGGTGCTGTTGTACACAACTCAGCAAAAATATTCCCCTCATGAGCAATATAAACATTTTCTTTTAATGGATATGCAGCGACGTGAGACTTAGTATATTAGAAGCATGAAAAAATTCTAAAATAAAGAGAGAATGATTCAAAACCAGCATTGTCACGTCAGAGAGGTTTGGCTTTGCCACTAGACTAAACTAATTCTTGTGATTTTACATGTTAATTCTAATTTTGATATAATATTTTATATTTATTTAATTTAATTAAACTATTTTACATTTATTTAATTTAATTCTAATTTTTATATTACCCACTACTTCTTAAATTAATTATATTTTTTAATTATTTCATAATTATTAATATAAATATTAAATTTTATTAAATATTAACAAATTAAAAAATAAATAAAAATATTCTTTATTATTTACAACATATTTTTTATATAATTATATAATATCTATTAATATTATCTTTTAATAAATACTTGAAGTATATAATTGATATAAACTAACTGATGAGTGTTGAGTTAAAAAATTAACTAAATTAATTAATGATGACAAACATTATTATATTGGGCCAATTATCCAATTAATGTTAATAATTTGTGATTACGTGTTGCAGGCCAAAACTCATTGTTGCAGCAACCCAATATGAAACAAATGGAATTGATAAACCACTATTTTATGGTTTATATTGTGTTTAATTGAGTGATTTTTATCAAATTCTTGCCCACTTATTCATATGATTTGCATGATATTACAATTCCTTCCCAAAGTTGTTCTATGGTTGAAAACTTGCTTCCTAGAGATCTTTTAAGTACGTATTTTAATTCTCCTTTATACCATTCGATGCCGTGATCCGTGTGTTAAGTGTTTCAGGCTTCATAGGGCAGGAATTGCTTAGAGAATGGAGAGGAAGCTTACAAAAATGGAAGGAACACAAGAAACTAACGAGATGACCAGCGAACACCGACGCGGACGCATGGCTCACGCGACCGCGCGAAATGGAAAAAATCGCAGTGACGCGTTCGCGTGCCTGATGCAAACGCGTGGATTGGAGTCTGCACGAATGATGCGAACGCGTGGACGACGCGTACGTGTGGCAAGAAAAAACGCTGAATGACGCGCACGCGTGGATGACGCGCACGCGTGACATGCGCGATCTGCAGAATTAACAGAACACGCTGGGAGCGATTTTGGGCCATGTTTTGACCCAGTTTTCGGCCCAGAAACACAGAATAAAGCCAGGGAACATGCAGAGACTCAATCAATTCATACTGAACACAATTTCTAATATACACAATTTTAGGTTTAGATGTAGTTTTTAGAGAGAGAGGCTCTCTCCTCTCTCTTAGGTTTTAAGATTAGGATTTAGGATTAGGATTTCTTCGTCTTTTCAATTCCAGGTTTAATATTCCTTTACTTTACTTTATGTTTTCTTCTACTTTTATTTATTCTATTACTTTAGTTGATTACTGGATATTGCCAATTTGGTTTATGGATTCCTATGTTCAATCTAACTTTCTATTTAATATAATTCGAGGCATTTCAGACTTATGATTTTTATTTAGCTTTTTACACTCTTAGCTTTGGTTGAGTAATTGGTGACACTTGAATTATCAAACTCAGCTGATGATTGAAAATTGGAATTCTTTGCTGCTTGATTTGAATTTCCCTAACTCTAGTCTTTTCTTAGGAATTGACTAGGACTTGAGGAATCAAATTGATTTATCCACTTAACATACCTTCATAGTTAGAGGTTGATCAAGTGGAAGCAAAATCCAATTCTCATCACACCTAATAAGGATAACTAGGATATGATTTCCAGTTTTCATACCTTGCCAAGAGATTTTCGTAATTATTAATTTATTTTTCTCGCCATTTAAAAATACTTGTTTCTTATTTCAAAAACCCAAAAATATACTTTTTTCATAACCAATAATAAATTATACTTCCCTGCAATTCCTTGAGAAGACGACCCGATGTTTAAATACTTCGGTTACAAATTTTATTGGATTTTGTTACTTGTGACAACCAAACTTTTGTGCGAAAGGATTCTCTGTTGGTTTAGAAACTATACTTACAACGCGATTATTTTTATGAAAATTCTAAACTAGCAAAAGTCTGATCATCAGGAATCTGCTGGAGGGCTATCAAAACAATAAAAGCCTAAAGAAAGCAAAGCAAGAAATTCAAATGGGCTGAATTGGAAAAAGAACCAACCTAAACCCGAATTCATCTCTCAAGCCAATCCCTCCAATTTGCTTCCAGTAAAGCAATGTTCACTTTCCTCTTCGGTCAGAACTCAGAGAAAGAGAGAGAAAGCTTAGTTCCTAAGCCATTCACCAAAGAAGAAAGAAAGAGAAGGTTTAAGCCAAAAAAGTTGAGGTCTAATTACCAAAATCAACCCATCTTAGGCTAAGGCAGAGGTCAAAGGTAACTTATTTCCTCTTGCATGCATATTACTTTCTTCTCCTCTTCCCCAACTCTCTACCACTCCAAATTGGGATAAATAAATAAAGATATCTCTGTTAAGCTCTGCTGCAAATCTATGGTCAAATTTGTGTCTTGGAGACCAAGTAGTATTTCAACGACTCAGATCTGGGTTTACCATTAAAAATATTTTTCTTTGCTGTCTTGAGATTTTTGGTCAAGAAAGAAGGTCAGGACCAAAGTTCCTAATTTGAGGATTAATGGAAGAAAGTGAAAAAGTGAGTTGGTAAAGCACACAGCTCAAGGGTTGACCTAGGAGAGAGCAACTTAGCAACATGCAAGGAAATACAAAATAAGATTTTTCATCATTCAGAAACCAAGGAGAGATAACCAGTGTTTTAAGGTTTATGCTCTGAGAAGAGTTCTCTGAAGAAGTTCATCAACTTGGATAGTTCTTCCTAGTCAAAGGAGCATTCCGCCAGAATGAGGAACTAAATCAGAGGCAAGCGAATCTAGTTTATCACATAGCAAAGAGGCTGTTGAACATCAATCTCCTTCATGTTTTATAGATTGTAATTTTATTCTTAATGTTTATCTTTCTGTAATTTCTTGAGTTAAAAGGCAGAATGAGATAGCTCAAGTAAAAGCCTAAGAGTGGAAAGAGACAGAGAGATACACTTGAGTGAAAAGTTTAGAGTGATTTCAGATTTCTTTAGGTTGATTCTGTATCTTGTATCTTGTATCTTGTATCTTGTACCTGTGAGGTACCCTTTTTTTTAGTTGGGTAAGCACTAAAAGTGAAGAGTTAGGTATTAGCATAGCCAAGTCAAGTTAGGATAGAACTTGAGAGTGAAAGGATTGTGTCAATCCTGTGAAATTGGTCTATGTAATACTTTTAACTATAGTGGAAATTCTACTACTGTTGTGGTAGAAACTGGATGTAGGTTGCATTGCACAAGGCAACCGAACCAGGATACATGATGGTGTTAGCTTCTTTCTTCCCTGCTCTGTTCTGTTTTTTGATTTTTATGAGACAAAAAGAAATTGTCTCATAAATTTTTCACTGCTGAGTTCAAACAAATTCAGATTGAAAGTTTGTTTTAAAGGGTTATTTAATTAAAGTAAAAAAGGTCATAGATTCAACCCCCCTTCTATAAGCCTTCTACAACCTTCAATTGGTATTAGGAGCGAATGTTTCAAGAATCAAGCTTCACCGCTTGGAGCAAAGGTCCAATGGCAAACAAATTGGGCACAACCACAGTTGCCTATACTTTAACTGAAGGCCAGTCAAACAACAAGCCTCTCTTCTTCAACGGGAAGAACTATGCCTACTGAAAAGAAAGGATTAGGATCTTCATTCAATCCATTGATTACAACATATAGAAGATTATTGTGAGCGGCCCCAAGATTCCAACAAAAATAAGTGCTGATGGAGTGGTGACTCCAAAAGAAGAAGCTGAATGGAATGATGACGACAAGAAGAAAAAGGAGCTGAATGCTAAAGCCATCAACCTTCTTCACTGTGCTATCAGCTTTGAAGAGTACCGAAAGGTGTCTAGATGAAAGACAGCCAAAGAAATCTGGGAGAAACTCTAGGTTATACACAAAGGCACTAAATAAGTCAAAGAAACGAGGATTGATATGCTGCGAAAAGAGTACAAGATGTTTAATATTAAGGATGAAGAAAGCATTGATGAAGTGTTTGAGAGATTCTCAATCATAATGAACAACCTTGATGCTATGGCTATAACCTACTCAGAACAAACCCTCGTGAGAAAACTCCTTAGAAGCCTCACAAAGAAATGGGAAACCACTGCCACTATCCTAGCCGAGAGCGATAACCTAAGCCCTATAACTTATGATGAGCTGAGAGGAAAACTCCTTACCTATGAAGCCACACACAAACCCGGACTCAAAGAAAAAGGGAATAGCCCTCAAGTCAAAAATAGAATCAAAAGAGAGTGAGTCTAGTAATGATATTTCAGATGATGAACTTGTATTTTTTCTTAGGAGACTTAGAAGGATAATGAAGAACAAAGGCAAATACAAAGGTTCAAGCTCAAAGGATTACAAGAAGGACTTGAGCAAGGTGACTTGTCATCATTACAAGGAGGCTGGACACTTTAAGCTCAACTGTCCGAAGCTCAAGAAGGAGGACAAAGGGAAGAAAGAAAAGAAGATAGTGCTCATGGCATCTTGGGAGGATCTTGAGAATGACTCGAATGAGGAAGAAGACTCGAAAGGTGAAGATAAAATCTGCTTCATGGCTGGTAATGATCATCTTGATGAGGTAAATTATTATGACTTGTCCATAGATGATTTACATGCTATAATTGATGATCTTACACTAAATTCCACAAAACTATTGGAAAAATACACTAAGTGTAAATCTAAAAAAGATATGTTGAAAGCTGAAAATGATTTTTTGAGAGAAAAGGTGAAGGAAACTGAATGTACTTTAGATATTATTGAAGAAAACATATTTCTAAAATGTGAACTTGAAAAACTAAAAGGAAAGCATATTGTAGATCCTTCTCAAGAGATTATTGTTGAAAATGAAAGACTAAAGGAAATGATTAAAAGAATTGAATGGTAATTTAGCAAAATTTGCTCAAAGTTCTAGCAACTTGGACAAATTACTTACAAGTCAAAGACCATTGTTTGAAAAATCTGGTTTAGATTATGTAAACAAGGAAAGTGCAGTTTTTAATGATTCCTCTGTGAAATTTGTGGCTTCTTCATCAAAAACTAAATCCACTCCCAACAAACCGCGTCTTGGATATGTTCCCACACATAAGGAGAAATTTGATGAAGTTTACACCAGTGAAACTGAGTCATTATCAAGAACTGAACCTACATCAAATAGGTCAAGTCTGGAAAATATTTTGAACAAAGAGGTTGCTTTCAAAAATCCACCATTTTACAACAAAACCTTATATTCAAAAAGTCCAAATGCTTTCAAAAATTATGGTTGGAACACTTTTGCAAAGAGGAATAATTATAACAAAAATCAGTTTGTCAAAAGAAATGCTCCTCTTCCAAAAATCAGAGAATTTCAGTCCTTTAATCATTTTCAGCATAATAACTCATCTCAATTTTAGTGATATGCATCAGAAAATCATTGTTTCAACTGTAAAAAATTTGGTCACTCATATTCACAATGCTTCATTGAAAAAAGAATTGTAGAAAACCGAATTTACAATGTTGTTTGTGATTTCAATGCACTTGGGCAACCAAGATGGATTAACTTCAAAGGATCCAAACTAATTTGGAAACGTAAGGTTACTTAAAGTTTTTAATGCAGATTTGCCTAGCATCCAAGAACAAAAGGGATATGTGGTACTTGGATAGTGGATGCTCAAGGCACATGACTGGAAGGTCTACTTTCTTCATCAAACTAAACAAGTATGATGGAGGTTTTGTGACCTTTGGAGATGATGGAAAATGTAAAATAGTTGTTATTGGAAAAATAGGTAATAATCATTCTACCTTCATTGATGATGTATTTTTGGTAAATGGGTTGAGGCATAATCTTTTGAGTATAAGTCAATTGTGTGACTTAGGTTATTTAGTGACTTTCAAAAGATTAGAATGCTGTATTGTGAATGAAAAGACAAATGAAGTATTGTTTATTGCCAAGCGTTGTAATAATGTGTATGGACTTACCTTTGATGAACTAAAGGATCAAAATGTAGCTCATTTTCATTCTAAAGAATCTGAAAAGTGGCTATGGCACATGAGATTACGTCATGCAAGTATGTTTCAAATAAACAAACTTGTCAAGAAAGGATTAGTAAGAGGTCTTTCTTTGATAAGGTTTGACAAAGGCATCACTTGTGATGCTTGCCAAATGGGAAAACAAACAAAGAGTTCATTCAAATCAAAGGAAGACATCTCTACTAAAAGACCACTTGAATTGCTACACATTGATTTATTTGGTTTAACAAGAACTCAAAGCTTAGGTGGTAAACATTATGGTTTAGTGATTGTGGATGACTACTCTAGGTTTGGTTGGGTTTTCTTTCTTGCACACAAAAATGAAGCATTTTCGGCCTTTGAAGTTTTTAGCAAGAAAATTCAAAATGAAAAGAATTTAAAGATCTCTTCTATAAGAAGTGATCATAGAACTGAATTTGAAAACCAATTATTTGAATCCTTTTGTGAGGAATTTGGAATATCTCACAACTTCTCTTGTCCAAGGACACCACAACAAAATGGTGTTGTGGAAAGAAGAAATAGAAGCATTCAAGAAATTACAAAAGCCATGCTTTGTGAGAGCAATGTTCCAAAATTTCTTTGGGCTAAAGCGGTTAACACAGCTTGCCACATTTTGAATAGAACCATCATAAAAAAAATTTTGAAGAAAACCCCTTATGAACTTTGGAAAGGACACCCTCTAAACTTGAACTACTTACATATCTTTGAATACAAATGTTTTGTTCTTAATAACAAAGATAATTTGGAAAAATTTTATCCAAAGGCATATGAGTGTTTATTCGTAGGATATTCCACAACTAGTAAAGCATATAGAGTCTACCACCAAGATGCTAGAATGATTGAGGAGTACATACATGTTACATTTTGTGATACTAACTTGGTTCAAAGTATTTTGGAAGACCGTGATGCAAGGAATCAAACTCAAAAGGACGATGAAACTGCACAAAATCATGAAAAGAGAAATTCTGGACAAGCTGAACCAGAAACTGCAGCTGCTGAAAATCCAACAAGAGACAATTCTGTTTTGTCTCATGAATCTGAAGGAAATCTTGAAATGAATAGTTCCCTGAATCCCTTGGTGACTGAATCTGCCTCCAAGTCCACCAGACCTCATGAATGGAGATTTTTGAAGAATTATCCTGAGGAATTTGTCATTGGGGACATCTCTCATGGTGTTAAAACTCGGTCTTCAACTAGAAAGGCAAGTGAAGAATCAAACATTACTCTTCTCTCTTAAATGGAGTCTCAGAATGTCAAGAAAGCCCTTGATGACCCTTCTTGGGTAAAGGCAATGGAGGATGAGCTTCATGAGTTTGAAAAGAACCAAGTTTGGACATTGGTTCCAAGGCCGAATGGAAAGAAATTGACCGGCACCAAGTGGATATTTCAGAACAAGCTAGGAGAGGATGGTAATATTGCAAGAAACAAAGCAAGGCTAATGGCACAAGGATATGACCAAGAAGAAGGAATAGACATTGATGAATCCTTTGTCCCTGTCGCCCGAATGGAAGCCATAATTGATGAATCACTTGCATGAACCTTTTTACATCGATATGGTTTTAGAATGGCCTCCTAATTAGAGTACTTATTTTATTTTTCATTGTTCTTATCCAAAACAGTGGGCTAGCCAATATTGTTTCCATCCACAAATTATTATACATTTCGGGCTTAACATAACAACTTCCCAATAATATATATGTTCATTTATAACCCATGGCATGGAATTGGCTGGGACAACCGTTCCATTACATAAAAATTGCAGCATCATTAGATTGATAAAAAAAATCATCAAAATTGCCCATTACACCAACATCACAATCTGATGTGATCGTGTCTCTCTAATAACATTATGACCTTTAACCCTAAACCACCTAATACCGCCTTTAATTCCTCCTCCTTGTGCCTTCCTCCCCGAACCAAGACAATGAAGCAAGTTCATTGTGGGGATCCTTCACGGGTAGGAATTCTAATATTTTCCATTATACTATTTAGGGAAGTTTTTGTTCGTACTTCCGTGGATTTTAACTTGCAGGCATGGAGGCACCGAACCACCTACCGATTCATATATCTTCGGCAGATCAGACGGAGGACTTTGAAGACGGTCCAACTTTGTCATGCGACTCTGCATCGAAGGCATCATTGGGGTCTCCAACAGCCGATTCTCCGAAATCGTAAGTCTTGCTGAGTCTTACAATAATCTGTGTTGAAGCTCCAGTTAGATGAGAATTCTGATTTGCATATTGAAGGATTTAGTCTCATTTGAAAAGTTTGTTATGCTGCTGCTGTGTTGTTATTGTCGTAACCAACACTCATCGATTGTGCTAAAGTTGAATTTTTAAACTTACATAGGGACGGTGAATTTGCGGCGAAGGTCACGCCTGAGATGCTCTCATCGTTGATTCGGAAAATGGATGGTATCCAGGGCCAAATAGATGACCTTAAGAAGTTTATCAAGACCCAGAAGTCTCTCAACACCGAACTAGTGGAACTTCTAAAGCATGGCCTGACCAAGAACGATGTCTTGCCTATTATAGGAAGCAACTCGGGAATGCCATGTAACTCCTCTGACATGAAGACTCCCACCCCTGCTACAACCAAAAAATAAGCTAGGACAACACTGCAAACCTAAAAGCGACGTCAGAAGCTGTCACCCTCCATGTTCGATTATCCGGACTATGTCCCCATCCCCATCCCCACACCACCTTCTAGCCCGGCAGAAAGATATCATCACTTCAGGCGGACGGACAGCAGAAGCCACTCTGTGTCGAAAAGAAGACCTAAAACTGAACCACCAAGAAAAAAAGGAAATTGTTCAATACTGCAACAAGAAAGAACAGAACAAAGGAATCATGTCCCTACAACATTAGTAGGGACATCCCTATTGTTAAATGGGCTGAGCAGCATAATATCTTACAGGTTCGACATGTCGATAAGAGTAGATGGGCAAAGGAAGTCAGTTCCATCCTCCCAGCGGTAAAGATAACATCTTTGTTTGATATGTAACAAACACTGATATGAGTTAATATTTTTCGTCTTAATGAAGTAACTAACATAATTAGCTACATCCTTCGCGGTGTGCAGGGCATGCCAATGACTTTTTTCCCGATCGAGGACATGCAAGTCATTGGGCTTGACTTGGCAGCTGCTGCATATATCTTCAACAACGTCCTGGACCAAGAGTAAGTTTAACCCTGATAATACTATCTTACTTTTGTCTCATCACCTTCTGCTTGCACATGACGGATAGTGTTGGTTTCTTTTAGAGTCTGTATGGATAGCATCAACGTGAGATGAGAACAAAATTAGTGGTCATGATTCAATTTTGTTTTCTTGTGTTTTCGATAAGCAATTTACATATTCATATCATGATTTCTAATTTTGTTGAATGTTGGCATTCATCTGAGAAGTAATACCTCAAGTGTTCCACTTCTTGCTAGTACTAAGTTGCATGTATATGAATCCGTGTGGTGTTTCCAATTTAACTGGCCACAACCTACTAACCAATGTAATTTATAGTGAGCTGCTCGTTCCTAACCCTCACTGTGCCGACACACGTGGGGCACTGAGGACCCTTGAGCCCAGAATGCCTATTGTGGATGATGTAAGTCTCTATTTCCATATAACCATGTTATACTGCTATGAATTGTTGTGCAATCCATTAAGAATATGGTGCTGCCTAATAGGTTATGATACTGTTGGCCTCAATGCTTACTCAAAGCTCGAGCAGAGTTCAATGGTTCCTGCCAACAACCCTCATGGTCAGTTTTGTACTTTGTCTCTCTCTATACTTGTGTAGGATAATGTACAACAGCAAATTATCATATCTGTGTTCTAGGCTAATTCAATTGATGTCTTTGTGTATGTTGAAAGTTGCAATCATGGACAACCTAGGCAGATATTGAAAAAAATTTTGTGTATGCAAGATATATGCGTAGTTAATAATAAGAGGTAAAAGTATTTATATTTAAATTAAATATGTCAATTCTTTTCATTTTTAATCATTATGAATTATGATTAAATGATTGTAATTAATAGATAAATAGTTACAAACCATAATAGCATTTTGAGCTATATTTTTTGTCCGTTGACATTGCTTTCTGCTGAATATTAAAGACAGAAAAATATAAAATGATAAACTTATAATCAAACATCATTACACATATTAGAGATTATGACATTGTTTACCCTATTGTGCGACATATTTTGAGGACGACATTGATAACCATAGGACTAGACTTATTTAAATCATATATACATGGCTTATTTAACAAATCATGTCCCATTAAATTATCTACTTTATAGTTTATTTTTCATTTCGTAGTTGGATTTTCAGTATTAAAATCATTGTGATTTAATCAAATTCGCTTATCCTACGATTTATAAACTAGAAAAAAATTAACGTCTTGTTATAACATAAAATCGAGATCCAAATAACTACAAACAAAAAAACAAACATTTGATTACACTAGCAATGTCTAGAAAGGGTCAAATGTATAACATCAGAATTCTATATTCTGCAGCAAATTGCTACAGGTCGCGGATAGATACCATGGGCTACTGTGGAGGCTATACGCAAAGATTTCATGGGGATGGCTAACAATGTGTGCAAGGCATGTAATTTTTAAATTATCTAGAGTACGCATGCCCCTGGTGCTTGAGTTGGTTATATTAGGTTGCGTTTGTGTATAAGGCAATTTTAAATTTAAACTAATTTACCTTTGATATTTTTGAAAAAAATAAATCTTCATGATGACATTATCCTTTTCTTTGTCTCTTATTCACTGTGGCAGCTACTCACCTAAATTTCTCCTTCTTAATTTTATATATCAAGTTGCATGTATATTATGTTTGTGAAACACGTCCTTTGTTGTTTGAATTTATAATGTATTATAATTGCATTTGGTTGTATTTTTTTTCAAGTAGCATGAGAAGCATGTGATTGGTTGGTGACGAAGAGTTGAACTGTGGTCATAAATAGGTTTTTTACTATGTTACAGCTTAACTAGAGTATTCATTAGTCTATCTCAGTGTATGTGTTCCTGTGTCTGTGAGAATTTCTTTATGTTTCTGTTTTATCCTATGTGAGACATCTAGCAGATGTTTCCTAAATGCGTTGTTTACGAAGTTAGTATTTACATATTTTTGCCCCCATTTGGTCCGACAACCATTGGTTCCTGCTGGTTGTGGACATTGTTGGGAAGGAGCTAGTGTATCTAGATTCACTGAAACTTGCTGTCCGAGTTAGGGCCAAAAGGATTAGGCAGATTAAGAAAGTGGTATGAAATATACTCCATATGCATCCTCTTTGTGCCTTATTTGTTCTTTATAAATTTGTGTGTATTCTCAATGTAATAACGACTCTACTTATGTCCTACCACGTGTTCAGGCCATTTTCTTAGAAGAATTGCTTGATGAAGAATCATGGTATGAAAATCCAACTGATGAGAGGTTACTCATAAGTGACTACAAGCTTTATGAGCCAAAAGTTGTCGAACAAGATGATCGAAGGTGTGAGATAAGGGGATCTCATTTATTTATTACAATCACAATGAATTTATTTAAGTCAATACACGAGATCTTTAAGTTTGTTTTACATATGAACCTTAAAATCTCCATGTTACAGCAATGACTGTGAAATGTATGTGGCTCAGTGGATGATATTGTACCACCTTTGGAGCTCTTATGACAATGCGGTAAGCGATATTATTGCATAAACTGTTTTGTTTGGTTCCATACCACTAAACAATGTATCAAATTTCATGTAAAATACGCTGATAAAATGTTAACTGTGATGCAGAAGGTGAGCTACTATAGTAGGATGAGGCTTGACATGAGAACCGTATGCCAGTGATAGAATCGGTGATAGAGTATTGGAAGACCTTCACGAGGGATCATCCGATTACGAAATTAACCCACATTCATTAATTTAACTCTTTTGGGAGCAGCTACGATAATACAAGACCGAAGAAATGGATCCATTTCGGAAGTACTTACTTTTGAAGTTCAACCCCTTGTAACTGTGATGGATGAGCCCTCACACGAAGACATGAAGACATAAGGTGCAAAATCTTTTGCTGAGGTTTAGGTCCCATGCACATGAAGGTACCTCTAAAATTATAGTATAACAATTCTAACTGACACGATTTGCCCCCTCCGGTTTGGGTGCAGGAGGTGGTTATTTTTTGTTTTATTGAGGTTCTCATTCATCCTGTTGTTACTTTCAGGTTGACCATTGAGGCGGTTGATAACAGGTAACCAAGTTGAAATATTTAACGTAGTAGTTGCATTATTGGGAAGTGAAGCAGCATCCCCTGCATTAATCCAGAAATACTGGGTGCATAGTTCATTGTCCTACTCTCCTCCCTAGAATTCGCTTTTCCTAGAGGAAAAGACGACAAAGCTATGTTCAGACTTGTATTTTACAACTTTATTTCGGACCTATTTTAATTGACCTGCTACTTGATGTAAAGTGCTAAACAATTGTAGGCACACTTTATGTTTTCATACTTGATGCACTGAATGTTATTGTGTAGACTTATCTGTTGGCTGAAAAATGCTATATCTACACTAAACAAAGGCACCATGCCATCTGTTTGTGGTGCACACAAATGCTGTTACACTCCTTCGAATGCAGAAGTTGCTTATAGGGCATAAATTAACATAACTTTTGAGTCTCAGATGGTATAAAGCCATTTGGACAAAAATTACCTAGTATAAACTGTTAACCGTTGTTTGTGGTATGCCTTATCCAATTGTGAGGTAATCAAATCTAAGGTATTGAATCAGGTTACGATATGGTTGGATCTAAATTTTGAAATTGACTTAGCTAGACAAACTGTTAAGGTCATGAAGCTAATAAATTAACTTCATTTAAATAGTAAGTCACAAATTAAATTAATTAACCAAAGCCAAGCAAATATAATTTCGACCACCCATTTGTGTTACTATATAAATCCATCGAATTTGGAATTCTAATGGGTGAATGGATACAAATTGCATATAATGCCCAAGGGAGCATGTTTTGGCTTCACCCATATTCAATCAATACAAGCTAAATCAATTTAGCCCATGGTTATCGATACAAGGTAATTTGATTTATGTATCAATGTGCTTCACATGTAATTGTATGACTCCTAATTCATATCATAGTCAAATGTGTTTTAAGATAATAAGACTCACCTTATTTGATTTACACACAAATTCTTATATGTAGAATTTGGATTCACTTTATTCGTATTATATTGTACAACACAAATAATTTTTTTTCAAAAATTATAAATTAATCCATTATAATATTACTAGTTATGTAAATTAAAAAAATCAAAATATTTAAATTATTCGTTACGTAAATTATTTTTTCATTAGTTTTTTTGTTGATGATAATTAACTATAGTAGGAGTACACAAATAGTACATAAAATAAAACACTAATGTTCTTTTAATTTTTTGTTTTCATTTGTTTAAAATAAAAGTTTATTTAACACAATTTAATGTGCATCAACTGAAGTTTACACATACGACATAACTATCAAAAAGACTAACAATTTCTATTAACATCAAAATAAAAACTATCCAAAAGACCATCAATTTCTATAACATCAAAATAATGAAACCAGGTACATATATTCACTCATTACTCCTAGACAAAATGATCTTACGGCTATCTAAATTTAACAACAGTGTGTTTGCCATTTGATTAGTCATGCTGAACTTTTGAAGCCATTAAATACCCCCTTTTCTTTAGGTGTTAATGGTTGAAGCTCCCTGATCATGCAAAAATGGTGTCCTGGCAGACCCCACAATTTTTGGCACGACAAGATCTTTTTCTGCCATGCTGACTTTGTCTCAAATCGGACCCTAATGACTGTGCAATAAGTTGAGATACAGTATTTTTCCATACTTACTAATGAAAAAATGAAATAGTAAATTAACATACGGTAACACTACCATTAACGACTTCAAATTTAACACTAACCTCATCTAACATGTCCTCCTTGTTTGCTGTGCAATTTCGTCGATCATGTCCAAAACCGCGCCTACACTGCCTAGCCCTTTTGCCATTGCCGTTTGACCGCGGTGCACCATTTGACTTGATAATCTTTGGATCCAAAATATCTTCACCATCTACAGTATCATGCACGAAAGTTGAACTATTATCCTTCGGAAATTCTGCTTCAATCTCTTTTAACAACTGCGCTATCTTGGCAGCAACGAACTCGTACGTGGCAGGCCGTTGAGCTGCTAACAAACACATAAGGAGGCAAGAAGTCCACAACGAACCAAACTGTCCCTAAAATACTCTATTGCTATCCAAACCTCTGTCAGAGTCGTGGAATGATCCAGAATTAACATCTTTGCACCACCTTTTGAGCACCAACCGCATCGACAAGGCATCTTTCTCCAGCTCTTTCAAAACACAGATGATATGGCTGCATGGAATACCTATGCTGTTCCAAAGCTTGCAAAAACACTCATACCTTTTAGAGTTGCTTTCATACAGTACTGAGTAAACCCAATGGGGCTTACGAAACTTTCTAAACATGAACTTCTCCGTGGTACCATAATTCTCCCTATGAAGAACTATCAACGCAGCCACAACTTCAATCTATTTCTTGAACTCGAAGAATATCTCTCTGGTGTAGATTTGTGACATAGCCCTCTCAATTGATTCCAATCTGGTAGTTATGACCGGTTCTGAATATAGAGATTTGTAGTCCACAATAAACTCATTGTTCCTGTAGTCCTTAACCACTTGTTCAAGATTCTCGACCAACTCCAACAAGCAATTCGAGGACTTGATAAACCTTTTAAGCAATGCATTAATTCTTTCGCATCTTGATGTCGTTCTCAACCCAGCACAAAACTTATCACACAAATACGCATTTGCCCACTGTACCCTCTTCTCGTACGTTGCCCAAATTCATTCATTTTCTTCTAACCCGAATGCAGCAACCATGTCTGCCCAATACTGATCAAACTCCTCTACCTCAAAATGGCCATACACAGCATTCTTAAAAGCGGCACAAAATTCATAATCTTTGATGTTTGAAATAGCATTCCGCACTAAGTGCAAGGTGCAAAGTTGATGCGTGGCATTAAGGAATTCTGTCCTAATAGCCTCTTTCATTGACTCGTCTCCATCTGTAACCACAACTTTGGGCTGTTTGATGCATGACCTCAAGGAAAGTGCCTAGCAGCCACTTATAAGATGGAATTTTCTCATCCTCCAACAACCCGAAATAAAAAATTATTGTATGTCGGTGGTGATTAGTGCCATAAAATATTACCAAAGGCCGGTTGTATAGATTCTTCCTATATATCGAATCAAATGCCAACACATCACCAAAGCACTCATAGTCATACTGCATCACCCCGTCTGACCAAAACAGATGACCAAGGTGGTTTTCGGGACAATATGTGTACATCACAACAGCTAATAGATCCATCTCAGTTTTTTCCTTCAGATAACTTATTGCTGGTGCCGCATATCCCTGAACAATTCGAAAGCGACGTACTTCGTCAATATAGTTGTAAACATCTTTCTTTAAGAAGTGCAAGTTTCGATAACCACCGGAAAATATGCAAAGAATTCCATGATTTGACTGGTTTGGAATCCTGCTTCGTGCATACTATGAATGTGGGTTTTATCACCTCGTTGATATTGCGGTGGGCTGCCATCACACTAAAGTAGGCAAAGTCAAATCATGATTGTGATCTTGAACAAATGTCTTCATCCTCCACTTGCCATTTTGTTTGTCTAAAAATACAACGAATTTCGCAATGCAGTTGGTCCTAGTCTCTGCCTTATGCGCCCTCTTCCTATCCGCTCTCTCATAATGCTTCTTCTCCCGAAAGTCATGTCGATTGCAATAGAAAAATTTCCTCACAACATTGCCTTCATCATCTTTAATGGAATCCCCTTTTCGAACAGCCAGTCGCCTTTTCATACTCCACACATCTTACATAAGCCTCTTCAACCCGATGAAATTCGGCATCGGCCAATGCAGCCGCAGTCGAAAGCATCGACGTGTCCACATCATCACTCATTTTATCGCCTGAACCACCTGGTGACTCTAATGAAGGCATTCTGCCACCATCGTCTCCTTTTCCCCAAATACATTAACACTCTCTACCGGCTCACTCTCCTTGCCCACTCGTGACGGTGACTCTAACTCCTTAGACACCTCTTCCTTTTCCTCTTCGGACTCACTACTCCATCCATCGGTCCATTGACCCGAAAAGTCCAAGTTTCCTTCGCTGCCACTATCCATTCCAAGGCGTTATTAAGTATCTGCATTATACAATTCAAATTTAAACACACTGACAACACCGAAGATAACATAAAATTCTATCATTTGATTCACAATATTGATGCCAATTAAAAAAAAGTATAGTTTTCAATTCTCTTAAGAATTTCATTTCTTTTCAAACTAAATCAGACGAAGAATAAAGTGCTAATTGGCTTTCATAATACTTTGAAGATATTTTAAAGCCTTTAGCTAATTATACAAAAGCAACAACTTTATATATAAGAGAATAATTTCATCAAAGAAAGAAACAAGTTTATTTTATTTCATCAATTCTTGTGATTCTGGTAGTCCAACCCTTCTAAAAAACTGGTGAAAGAAGATATATAAGAGAATTTATTTAAACTCAGATATTTGAGAGGAAATAGTACTAGTGGAACTAAAGCATAACTCAAAAGTAAAAGGTTAATTTTATGCAGAACAGAAATTGGAAATCAAAATCAAATTAAACAAGAAAAACACAAATACATACATTAGATCATAGCTTATAGTGAAATTTGTGGAGAAGTATTAAAATCTCCTTCAACCCTTCCAACAAAAAGAGACAAAGAAGATAAACAATTTTTTATTTTGAATCAAGGATATCAGACAAGAAAGAGTACTAGTAGAACTAAAGCATAATTTAAAAGTAAAAGATTTAATTTTGTACGAAAAAATTGAAAATAAAAATAAACTAAAATAAGAAAATCTGAAATAGATACATTAGATCATAGCTTGTAGTGGCATTTAAGAAGAAATACTCAAATCTCCTTCAACCCTTCCAAACAAAAAAAAAAGAAGATAAACATGGAGTTTATTTTAATAGAGGATATCAAACAAAAAGGAGTACTAGTAGAACTAAAGCATAACTCAAACATAAGAGGTTTATTTTGTGCGAAAAGTTTTGGAAATTGAAATATAATAACATAAGAAAAATTCAAATATAACTTGCAGTAGCATTTGTGGAGAAGTACTCAACTCTCCTTTAACCCTTTCAACGAAAGAATGAGAGAAAGAAAATAAACAGGAGAGTTTATTTGAAACCAGAACATTGGAGAAGAATAAATACGAACTAAAGCATAACTCGAAAGTAAAAGATTTATTTTGCACAAAAACAATTTAAATTCAAATAAAATAAAATATAGATCACTCAAATAGATAAGTAAGATCATAACTTTCAGTAAGATTTCTGGAAAAGTACTCAAATTTCTCTGACACATACATCTCTCAACAACTAGAAGCTACCCAGCTAAACCAATAATACTTTCTAAAGATAAGAAGAAAATGAGGGAAAATTTTGATTCATGAATGCTAAAACATGTACACACATTATTGTTAAACTTTTTGTACAATCACATAGCATGTTTTGGTACTCTATTGAATTCATTCATATTGGATACCAACAGAAGTAAGGTACTTTTATTGAAGTTTCAATAATAATCTAAAAATGACCATTTAATATGGTTCCAAGAGCCATACTCATTCAACATACTAAGAACAAAAATAAAATACTCAACAACGACTGCAGACAAAAATGAAAAAGGATGATAACATACATAAATGTAGCGACTACTAATGCTTCCGACACCTTGATGTTCAATTCCACCCACATAGCCTTCTATAATCCGCGCCTACCAGATACGACGCTAATGACCCACCACGTTTTTTCCCCGCTTTCACCTATGACTAGCGCCCTTCAACGCCGCCCATGATTTATCCCCGCCTCCGACACCTTGATAGAATAATCCACGCAAATCACCTTCTCCGATCAATTTCTAACAGGTACCACGACAACGACCCACAACGAATTTTACCTCCGCAGACCACCACCGGCTACAAAGAGAGGCCAACAACCTTCAACAATGATAGACTCACTACACCATTCATTCCCTGTTTGAATTTGGAACCCTAACTGTAGCTTTCAAATTTCTTTTATTTTGTTAATAAATTTTTTTCCCAAAAATAAATTTCAATTTTATGATTTTGCCATTCATTAATGTTATCAACTATTATTATTTTTACTGTAATTAAAAAATTCATTTGGTCATAGTACAATCAATCACAAGTTCCAACTGCAATTACAGTACACATTATATGGTTACTTTAGCCACCTTAACTTCTTGGCCACCATAGAAGCTCCCATTGTATAAATGAATATATAGCACTACGATATACATTTAGAGTGTTTTGTAGGTCAAAGAAAAATAAAACAACACTTTCATGTACTTTTACACGTAGAGAATCCATCTTGATTATCCCATGACTGATCTCATGAAAAAATTTTTTAACCATGCATGCACGAGAGGATTGATCCTCTCTAGTAACACAAGAATCGATCCTCTACTTATAAACTCACCAAAAATGATGTTTTTCATGTTTTAAATCTTTCCAATAAAGTTTAAATACATTTTCTTGACCTAAAGTGATATTTTACCACTCCAAAAACCTAATAATAACCATATTATCAAGTGTTTAAAGATTCATGAATGAAAGTCATAATTCTCAAGGCATTGCATCATTGTATTATAATAAAAGAAATGGGCTTTGTTCTAATGTTATAGAAAGTTAGTGCTGAAATCGACTGCCAGTACATTCATACTCATTCTCACATGGACATGCTAAAGTTGGGATTGGCTTCTCGTAACGTCGGTTGAGTGGCTAAAAATCAACCGGCGAACTCATGATCAAGCATATAAGAAGGTATGTAATGTGTGCATTGCATAATTATGTGACACTATATGATGATTGACAACTTATATATTGATTCTTGAATAAATAATATACGATTATTTCACTAATTTTCATTATTTTAAAAACTGAATCGGATCGACTATTTCAATCGGATTAATTGAAAATCGATTTTTTAATTGGTTCGGTTGAAACATAAAACTGGTAAAAAAATTGATCGAACTGATAATTAACCGATAAATTGATTGAACTAACTAATTTTTATAAGATTTTTAGTTTTTGAATTACTAAAAAAAAGCACTGCCCCTCTCTCTCCCAATTGACAAATGAAATCCTACCCTTCTAAACCCTATTAGAGATAGCTACAGCTACCTTTCAGACTTCAGAATGCCATCACTATCGTCATCGACGGTGATAGCCAGCGATTGCCATTGTCACCTCTTGAAGGTCTGCTCAGTCTTCTTCTCTTGAATCCTCTTCTCCTTGACGTCGCTAGAAGGTATGCTTAAAGCTGTTAGTATCGTAGTCTCGGTCGTTGTCGTCAATCGTTGTCGGCCCCGCCTCGTCGTTTTCATCATCAAACCTCTATCTTTGAGCCCTCTTCTCTCTCCTCTATGTCTTCGATCTTCTTCTCCTTTACGTTGTCACCCATGGACTTGTAGAACAAAGCTCTTGGTCGTCTCCTCTCCTCTTTAAGCGCGGTCAGTTTCGTTCCTTTCTCGACGTCTGTTTCATTCTTCCGTAAGCTTTTTTTGTTAATTTTTAAGATTTTGAGTTTCTTATGATTCTGGAATCTAGAATAACAGAATAATATTTGTGATCATGAGTGTTTGATTATTTTATTATATTTTTTCTTTTATTAATTTGTATGAAATTAGAATTAACTCTGATGATGGTTGATTTCAATTATTCTGGAATATTTTCGTTCATGGTGTTTTACTAGTTTGTTAAATAGCCTAGTTGATGGTACTTTGTTTAATTTTCTAAAATAATTTTGTTGATGGTTAAATTTTTTGCTTAGTTAAATTTCTATCATAATTTTTTATTGTGTTTTTATGTTCTTTACTGAGTTATTTTGTGTGAAACCATGTAGAATTGTGTTGTTGGTTGTATGTTGAGAATGGAATTATCACTTTCATCAATTATATATTAATTTTTTATTTCATTTTATATTTAATTAAATCGATTGACTTTTAGTTGGACCACTAAATCATTGAATTAATTATTCGATTTGTTCATTGATCGGTTCGATTTTTGTAACCTTGCTAATTACTATTGAGAATCATGCTGCGATTCTCACCTCTATTGTTTGTTATTGTATCTTTTCTATTTTAAAATTAAGGAAAATTCCACTCCCTTCCCCTGCAAGATGTTAAAATGACACTCCCCTCTCCTCTATTTTATAAATGTACATTTCCCTCCCTTCTAACTTTTAAAAAATCTCCTCTTTAATCTATTTTAAACTTTTTGTGTTAACTAATGTTAACTTTATCTATCCAACATTTTCGTTAACAATTTCTTATATTTTACTATTAATTTTTTGATATCTATATATATTATTTTAACATTAAATAAAAAATTTTAGTAAAATTATTTTTCAATATCAATATATATTAATTGTTATACATATTAACAGTGGTAAGATTTTTTATTTAATGTTAAAATAATATATATTGATATCGAAAAATTAATAGTAAAATATAAAAATAATTGTTAACAAAAATTTTGGTAAAATCACAATTTAATAATTAAAAAATTATTGAAGGGTAGGTATCTTAAAAAAAATAATTTAATTATTAATTTTTTTAAAAGTATTTTAATAAAAATACAATTCAATCAATAAAAAATAATTTATTAAAAGGTATTTTAGTAAGTAAAATTTAATGATAAAAAATAAAACTTTTGTTAATGAATATTTTTCAAAAAATAATTTATTTTTTCTTAAAAAATGGATAAAGTTAACACAAAAAATTTAAAATGGATTAAAGAAGAGGTTTTTTAAAAGTTAGAAGGGAGGGAAATGTACATTTATAAAATAGAGAGGAGGGGAGTGTCATTTTAACATCTTAGAGGAGAGGGGAGTGGAATTTTCCCTTAAAATTATATGCAGATAATGACTCTAGTAGCGTTCATTGAATTGCCCGAAGCTAAAGAATTTGCGGTAGGTCTCGCCGTCGAAAACATGTACATAGCAGAAATACCTCACATCTGTTTTTACTATATGTCACTCCAATTCTTTCAAGAACCTCTGTTGAGTCTTTTTTTTTTTATGTCAATGCACCATATAACTTTCCTCTTGTCAATCTACAAATAAATCCACCTCCTCATTCATCGACACCCACACCACATTATTTTTCCTTGACTCATGACTCATATCACCAACCCTCCATATCTATCCACATATCATCCCTTGGATTAAACCGATACCCAAGACCCTCCGAAAGCCTCTTATGTACCACCTACAAGCACCAACCAAAAGCTATCCTAGGAGTTTTATAATTTCGCTTTAGTTATTTAAGTATTTTAAGTATGAGTTATTCTTCGCATACAAGCAATTAAAGCTTGTAAACCTTACAAGTTCAATTAAAAATAACTCAAAACGCGCTTCGAACCATTCTTCTTCCTCTTCGTTTTCTCCTTTTTCTTTTCTTTCGTTTTTTGCTTTCTCTTTCTCTTTCTTCTTCTTCTTGCTACACGTTCTTCTTCTTCTTCTCACTCTTCTTATTCTTTTCTTTCGTTTCTGCACGTTCTTCTTCCTCGTCTTCCTCTTCTTCTTCTTCATTTACGTTTTTTTTCTCTGTTTTCTCGTTTTTTTTTCGATTTTTCATGGTGAAATCGTTTTTGAAGAAGAAGAAGAGCAGAAGATAAGGAGGAGAAAGAGAAAGTGTTCTGAATTATGCATAAGATGTACTTCAACGAATTTTGGGTGTATTTCTTAAATCCTTTAGATGTAGTTTTGTAATCTTTTGGGTGTATTTCTGTAATCCTTTGGGTGTATTCCTATAATCGTTTTGGGTGAATTCCTGTAACCGTTTGGGTGTATTTCTGTAATCATTTGGGTGTATTTTTGTAATCATTTAGATGTATTTCTGAAGTTTCATTATCTTCAAAAGGATTATAGAAATATACCCAAAGGATTACGAAAATACACCCAAAAGATTTAAGAAATACACCCAAAATTCGTTGCATAATTCAGAACTCTTTCTCTTTCTCCTCATCTTCTGCTGCTTCTTCTTCTTCAAAACGATTTCAAAGCTTAATTTCAGAAACCATGAAAATCGAAAAAAAAAAACAAAGAAGAAGAAGAAGAAGAAGAGGAAGAGGAAGAAGAAGAAGAACCGTTCTAAGTGTAGCGCTTTGAAAACAGGAAAATCGAAGAAAAAAAACGAAGAAGAGGAAGAGAAAGAGGAAGAGGAAGAGGAAGAAGAAGAAGAACCGTTCTGAGTGTAGCGCTTTGAAAAAAGGAAACGGTTGAATAACGCATTAAAAGGCCCGTATGTGTAGCAACTTGTAAGCAGTGACGGATCCAGAAAATTTTGGGAGTGTGGTCAAAATAATATAATAAAATAATAAAAAAATATTAATATTAATATATTTAAATATTTAAATTTTGAAGTATATTAGCTAATTAAATTTTTAATAAATAAATATAATTAATACATCTAAAAATATAGTAATTTAATTTAAAAATATTTTTTATTTTAATATTTCGATAATATTACATGAGTAATACATTTATTATTAATACTTACGCCTAGTCAAGCATTTAATATTCGTCAAATTCTATTTATATTGATTATTTTTTTTATGATACAAAAAAATTATAACTCAATAGCTAAAAAATCTATGAGAAATATAACTCGAATGAATTAATTTAAAATTTTGACTATTGTTTATTTTGGTGTCTGAATTTTTTCTAAAATTATGCGAGAAAGACAAAAAATTTGTGAAAAAAATAAAAATTGAAATCAAACAACTACAATCATATTTATATGTAGGTATAAATAAAATAATATATTTTTTCTATTAAACGAATATCAAATAACTTTTCAATATTTAATTGCAAAGTTGACATTTTATAATATTATAGTAAGTTTTTTTTTAACGAAAATAATATTATATGTATGTATAAACAAAATTAAATTAAACAAAATAATAAAAACTAAATAAATGATATATATTATAAAAAAGTATTAAATATTAATAATCTCATTTATATTTAAAAAGTTAAGCTTAACTTTAGGCAATTAAATAATTAAATTATTATTAGTTATTATTAATATTTGTTTTGAATTTATATAATACAATAATTTTTATTATTGTATTAATATTTAATAATATAAATGTTTTCTACAGATCATTTTTTTTGAAGTGTGGGGACAAATAAATTATTATAAGGGGACAATTCTTTACACATATATATACTTGTTATTAGTTTTCAAAAGTTCAATGGGGCAATTGCCCCCCACAAAGTTACACATGGATTGTCTTGTTTATAAGACTTCTAAGTCAAAAAAACTTGTATATGTAGCACTTCTCTAATTAAGTATTTTTCATTTTTTGTTGTAGCATTTGTACTTAAGACCATTATTTATATACGTTTGTTTTTTATGAATTATAAGTTCACCTCTTTTCCATGTGTTTTTCTTACGACAAGCTTAATTATAAAAAGGTCAATATAACAATCATGTATTAACTGAGGTTAACACCCTACTTGGCTTAGCATTTTAAGTGCTTTGCAAGCAGGGATGCCGGCAAACTTAAAAGAATGTTAACTGGTTTTAATAGTTTGCCGATTTTTCTGTCAATTCTTCAATTTTTTCGATTCTCTACGGGTTCTATATGTCAACTAACAACCAGATCTAACTTATATAGTTTATGGTGACTATAGTAACTATATAAGTTTTGGCAACATTTAAAAAATATAGCTAAACGTAAGATAATATTTTTTGTTATTTTTCAAAATTTTTAATTTAACAAGTTAAAAATAAAAATGTTATCAAATTAATATTTTAATAATTAAAAATATAACTTTAATTATAGCTACATATTTTTTAGATGAGCAATGATAGGGAACAAAAGGGTATTAGCAAAAAATCAGCTAAAATACTTTTGGTGAATTCAAAATCTCTACGAGTTAATACATATGGATGTTTCTTCTGTTAAGTATCAGAATATTTCTTTTTCATACTACATGGATGTTCTTTTATATATTTTTCAAATTTTTTTGTGTTACAAATGTGAATGCCTCTATTTCTTTAAGAATTTCATATATTTTTTTTAATTTTATAAATATTTAATTATTTTTGCTAAAATATAATTGGATATTTCTTTTGTTAAGTATTAGGATATTTTTTTCATATTAAATGAATGTTTTTTTTATATTTCTGTAATTGTGTAATTTGCAGTTTTTTTAATCATCAAAATGACATCTAATATCCCAAAACGCAAAGAGCAACATCGTGATGATAAATAATTCTTTTAAAATAATAAATGGAAAACAATGAGAAGGAAAGGAAGAATGCAAGCAGCTAAGCAAAACCCAAGAGAGTACCCAAAAAAATAAAATGCACCAAAAAATAAACCCAAAAAAGTTTTCCAACCATCTGAATTCTCAATTCTCTATACGACTGCACACCGTTTGATTGGCCTCAGCTCACAAACCCTAACTTTTCAATTGTTAATGGCCTTCCTCTGCTGACCACCTGCGGCGCCGCATGCTTCATGTCTTTCATCCATAACCACGGCGGAGTCTTCCACGGTGGCCCCATCATCGATCACCACTTTCCATCAAAACGCAAATTTGAAGACTCCGACTCCGGCTCCCTCATCGATGATAGTACTTTACTCGGCATGATCCTATTCGGTCTCGACGCGCCCCTGTCGCTGTTGACGCCGGCTCCGAGGGGGAAGTCACATGCGCTCACGCGCGGAAGCTCTCAGACCCGAACCCGAGTCCGAACATAAGGTTTACGAGCTCCCGATCTGGTAAAGACAATTCCGATTGGAAGCGGAAGTGATCGGAGAAGTGGGTCAGATGGGAGGCGGAGGGGGTCTGACGGTGAAAAAGAGAGGTCTGTGTGTGTGATTATTGGAGGTTGGTAGGTTAATATAAGAGGAAAGAGGAAGTTTTTTATAGGTTTTAATTAGATTTACTTAATTAATTTTAAATTTTTTAAATTTTGAATTCCATAAATTTAAAATTAATTATTAATATAAATTAATGTGATTTTATTTAACTTTTGGCTGATAACCTCTTAGTTAATATAAATAATTAATTTACTGATTTTTTTTTTTTCAAGAAAGGGCATGCGTTGATTAGCCTATTACATCTTTTACATGTTGATTGATGAATTTATTCGAGATGTAATTTGGCAAGAAAGTGTAAAAGAGCAGTAGAGACGACATGCACGGGAAAAGTGCGTGGTGGGTCCCCACTACTATTACTTTTTCCATCACTTTTTGTAGCTGGAATGAGAACTCCGCATCCCACGTGTACGTAAAGGGCAATATGTGTCAATAAATATCTTCAATTGCATTATTCCATGGCGGGAAAAAGACATTATTAGTCAAGTTTGATAAGAAAAAAAATTGCATGTGTTAACGAATAAAGAACTTTAAGAAACTTTACATTATTTTTTTTTTTTGGTGACTAGAAACTTTACATTATTTGAACTAACCTAATTTTGTATTCTGTCGCTTTAAATTAAATACTTTGTGCATATATTAGGTGCTAATGAA
>NC_029777.3:97885407-97890614 GCF_000817695.3 Arachis duranensis | reverse complement strand
AATACAATATATAAATTATAATTTTTATGTCAGTATTTATTTTTTTTAAAATATATATCATATAATTATTTTTATTAAAATATATTATTTAATTTTATAAAAAAAATTAATGTCTTTTTTTATATTAAAAAAACAACTTTTTAAATTATTCAAAATTTAAAACTCAATTAACTTTAATTTTATAGTTTTAGATTTTAAATAATTAAAAAAATATATCTAAAAAATAAAAAAATAATAATAAAAAAAATTATTAATCTTTTTTAGGATTTAGTGTTCTTCGTCCCCTCTCTCCTCTCTCTTCTCTTTTCTCTTTTCTCTTTTCTCCGTCGATTCTTATCGCAAGCGCCTCCTCAACGTCGTTCACCAGAACCACAACAACAATCAACCTCCGTTCAACACCCTCAGCTTACAATGCTCCCTCCCGCCACCGAATATTCCTCTTCTTTCTCCCTTCCTCCTCTGAAGACATGTCCCCAGCGACTGTAAACGACGTTATTGTCAATTACGACGATAATGCCTTTGTAACAAATTCTGCTAAAAACTACACCTGAAAATAATTGCTAATGGCGAGGCTTCGATCTTCTCTAGATCTCAGTTTTTCAACGGCAAACATTCTGGTTATGGTAAGAATTGATGCAAAGATCAGAAGTGAAGGAATAGGAGAGAGGAGATCAAAAACAATGAAATCCTAAAAAGGATGAAAACTTATTTTATCTTTTTAATTTTTTAAATACATTTTTGTTTTATTTTTTAAATTATTTAACATTTAAAATTATAAAATTAAAGTTAATTAAATTTTAAATTTTGAATAATTTAAAAAGATAGTTTTTGTCTAATATAAAAAATATTTAATTCTTTTTATAAAATATTTTTATTTTTATTAAAATATAAAGGTGTTTTAGTAAAAGTAATGATATGATATATATTTTAAAAATAATTATATACTGATTCGATTTACATGGATTTACATGAAGGGAATGTTTTCAATTTTTGGCACCATCGAATCTTATTAGTTCGATTTAGTACTGGAATGGCTAATTCGAACTAAATCAATTCAATTTGTACATAAATATATATGGAAAGATGCATGCAGCATTTTTTACTTTAAGACTTTTATGTAATTTTGGTCTTTTTTAGTTTATTTAAGTATTTTATATATCCTATTTTTAATTATTATATTTACTTATATTTAAATTAATTATATTTTTTATTATGTATAATTATTAATATAAATATTAGAGGTAAATACAAAATCGGTTATTATAAAAAAATTAAATTTTTATATAATTATATAATAATAATAAAATTATAAATTATAAGTTGACTATAATTTATTGAATTTTGATTATTTTTAAAATAATAATAAAAATATATATTTTAAATTTTAATTTAAAATTTTAGATTATTTAATATTTTTTATTTACATAAAATTGAATCAAACTGATTCAACTAATAATTCACTAATTAGTTTAATTACCAATTCGATTTTAATAATTATACTCCTAGCCACCACTGATTTTCTCTCCTACTTATCTGTTACTCCAAACAAGAATCCAACCACACCATTACCACCACCACTAGCTCCATCTTCATTTCTTCAATCCCCAATATGCAACCATGAACCATCGCAATTGTTGCCTCTCTACCATTGCTACAAGAACAGTCAAACCCTTTCCTAGTGCTCTCACCAATATTGATTTCCTCTTGCCCATGGTCTACGTCATCTCGAGAAGTGGATGAGGCAGTGGAGCTGGTGACATTGGTGGCTGGTTGCGGAGGCAACGGCAGCAATAATGGTGGTTGCAGATTGAGGAATGAAGAGACGAAGATGGAGTTGGAGTTGGAGTTGATGGTTGGTTGGAGGTTACACTATAGAACATAAAGATTTTGACTATTACAATGTTTGGTAAAATTGAAACATTACGAAATGTTTGGTGCGTAAGATTGAAACGAATTAAAACTTTGATGTAAAATTTAAAATTGTTAATGAAGTCAAGTGTATATATAAAGTATACTTTAGCTGTTTAAAATATGAAGCAACACAATATTCCTTTCTCAAAATAGTAACTATATCAACAACGTAACCAAACCTCCTACATCACCAGATGTGGCATGCTGTTACAACACACAGGTTTTCATTCCAAATGAACTTCTTTGAACAACTTTAACGATTTTTTATGTTTGCTCTAGTTATAACAGAGTTGAGTGCCATGCGGATTAAAATTAGAGAAATGCTAGGCCATCAAATTTTTTTTTTTTTGCTATTATTTAACCATCAATAATCTAGGTTTTTTAGTTTAATTTCTTTAAGTTAATAATCCAATAACATACTTTATCTCATACTTTTAAATATTAATGACTAACTAATGGTCAAAAATAATAAATTCTGATGGCCCTTAGACTCTCTCACGTTTCTCTTAAAATTGTATGTTTTGAAAAAAAATTTTATTGAGAAATTATATGATTAATAGGCTTGCTGAGTTGCTGTGAACCTTTTCCTTATGCGCTAGTCACTGACCGAATCGTGTTGTGAAAGAAATTCACACCTCGAAGTCTCATGTAATGCTAATCCTAGTGCCCCTTTGGAAAATTCATGGGCCAATTTGCATAGAGAGACCCATGCAAATTCTAGCAAATGATAATTTCAAACAAAACCCCTTGTAGGCATATCTGTTTAGTTCAGCTGGGCTTAGCCCTTGGCCTGACCGGATCCAGACCAAAAAGAAAAACCCATATACACAGCAAAATAATTCCTTAGTTAATACTAATAGTATTCCCGTACAACATCAATGATTAATTACCGTTACTATTATACTCTCAAAATAAAACTAATGGTGTTTGGGAGAAAAAAATCCGTCCAAATAATTTAAAGTTATTTTATTTAATATTTGGTAATACTATTAAAATAATTATATAATTTTAAATATAATAAATATATAATTACAATGTTATCCATGATCACATTTTACTTAAAAAAAAAAAAAGAAAAAAGAGGAGAAAAAAATATAAAAATTCAACCTAAAGACGAATAAGAAATTATTTAAAACACAACCCCTGCTTTTTTAATTAGTTCCTTGATACCAAAAAATTTTGTTTGGTTTGGTCGACTCAAATTTGATTTTTTTTTATTTTTTTTGGTTTACCTTTCTCTAACCACAGAAAGGCATATAAAATTATGCATCTCCCATGAAAGAGGAGGAAAAAAAACTATTAGAAATTTGGCAAAGAGCATAAAAAGAGACTATTTTTTACAAATTTTTTTTTATATAAATTAACTTTTTATCTCTATAGTTTTGCAAAGTATTGAGTAGATAATAAGACTGTAGTTGGTAGTGGTTGTTGATGTCTCTTTAGTTGTTAATAAAGCTTTAGTAGTTAGAGTAGCAATTATGGTATCTCTTATTATGTTATACCTATTAGGGATTTTCATGTATCGGATCTGATTTGTATATCTACGGTATTTATCCGAATTCGATTCAAAAATTGCGGATATTGATTTGATCTTCAAGGCTATCGGATCGGATTGCAGATTTTGTGTAGGTATCCGCATATCCGTGTATCCACAAAAATAAAGAAATAAATAAATAAATATTCTTTTTATGTTTTATTTCAACTAATAAGTATCACATATGTTATATTATTTTAATTTATTATTTAAAGAAAGTATGTTTAATATTATTTTAAAAGTAAACATATTTAAAAGAATAGCAAAAAATAAATTTTATTGATACTTTTTTAATAAAAATAAGCTTTTAAAAATATTTTTGTATTTTGCAGATATATCCAATATCCGATCTGATCCGATCTGCAAATGTGCAGATCAGATCAGATCTAAGTTTAAAAACTGCGGATATTGGATCAAATCCAATGATTTTTAGTGCGGATCGAATAAAAAATTTGGCCATATCTGATCCGATCCGATCCGCGTTCACCCGTTACCTATGAAGCAGACACAGACATAGAATATAATACGATACGAGACACAGTGATACTCCAATTTTAAAAAATTGTCGGAGGATATGCATAAATAAATAATATATTCATTAATATAAAATCAATAACTATTTTAAAAAATAATCATATGACATGCATTTTTTTAAAAGTATATAGGTATTTAAAAGATAAAATTATAAACTCTTATGTCTTAATAGAATTAGTAAGATTTTTGTACATCATATGTACACAAAAAAAGTTATCTAAAGTCATATTATTTCTCTACCATATATTATTGATATCTTCATCATTAGAAAAAGTTATTCTTTTCAATTCTGACTCATCAAGAGAAAGGTAGGCAACTTCAAAGACACCATTTTCTTCATTAATTGGTAAAAAATCATCTCCAGCAATATTTCACATCATAGTTTTTTTTTATTATATTGTGGAGTTTTTCTTGAAAGAAGACGAAGATAAGTGTGGACAAATATTAAATTTTCTGCACGTTTAGACTTTAACTTATTTCTTTTTAGGAAATGGATAAAGGAATAAGTGCTCCAATTCCTTTCATAACGAGAAGATGAAGATGATTGTCCTAGTAGCCAAAAAGCAATTAGTTGAAGAGTTTTACTTTATCACTATGAATTAGCCATCAAGATTTTGTATCGATTATGCCTCTATCATTCAAGGAGTCATAATAATCAAAGACACCTGTACCATCAGAAAGCTTGCAAATTTAATGTTTAATTACTTTTTCTTCTCTTCTTTATCAGAAAAATACTTCTTCAAGTATTTAACTCTCTCATTAGTGATTTTGATATTTTGACGAGGAGAAATTCGTGTAGGATCTTCTATATAATACCTATATAATTAGTGGTTAAGAAGAACTTAGTAAAAATTTAATTCTATAATTATAAATAAAATTTATAAATTAAAAATAGAAAGGGTTAGGCATTACAAAAAATGCTGAATATTGTCAGATTTAGTGTTAGACATTAGCAGGGATTTACTGACAGATTTGGCAATAAATTCGTCGGGTAAAAAAATTACCGTCGGATTTATCCGCCGGTAATCTGAATTGGTGTAACACTGCATTTTGGTCATTTGCAAAGTATTAGCATCGGACTTAACTGACGGTAAATCCGAATTAGTACAATGCTGTATTTTGGTATTTCACAAAGTGCTACCGTCGAATTTATCCATCCGTAAATCCGACGGTAATCTTACCCTAAATTCGAATTAGGAACGCTCTCCCCCCTCATTTTTGAACCTCT
>NC_029777.3:97884091-97885225 GCF_000817695.3 Arachis duranensis | reverse complement strand
CTCTCTCTCTCTCTCTCTCTCTCTCTCCCCACAAACCACTTCTGGCAGTCCCTCGACCAGCGTCAGCCATCACCAACAATCTTCAAAGACTGCGTGGACTCCTTGCATCGCGTTGGTCGCTCTATCGCTGCCATTTCATTGCTTCTGCTTGCCGCCATTGCTGCCACCACTATCGCTGCTGCTCCCTGTGTCGCCCCTCTTCCTGCTTCCTATTTTTTTAATTTGTTTAAAAAAACCCTAATGCATCCCTTCTAGTTGCTCATTGTCGCCGCCACTTTGCATCTGTGCTGCCACTACGCTAGAAAAGTCTTCTGAACCGCCACTATCTCTAGCTAACTCACTAATTAGTTTTGGGAAGTTAAACCTTAAACCTTAATTTATCTAATTTTAATTTGTTATGTAATAGAAAATTTGCAATGAGATTTAACTATTTTTCAAATTTAGTTCATGTATTAGTTTATTATTCTGATTTCTGTTTATTCTGCAAGTGTACAATCCCCTACTGTATTATTCTGATTTCTGTTATGGTATTATTTGAGTTAAATATTTTCTGAGTTAATTAGTTAATTGTTGTTAATTGTTTGAATTAATCTTAACTTGTTTATTTTCTGAGTTAATTATTGACCTATTGTTTGTTGTTGTTAATTTTATAAGTTTATTATTATCAGAGTTAATTATTTTTTATTTAATTAGTTGATTGTTGTTAATTATTTGAGTTAATCTTAGGATTTTTTATTTAAATAAATTAAATAAATATTTTATTTACAGAAATAAATAATTATAAAAATTAGGTGTTGTCTACCATGCCTAATTTTTACACTACATGATACAAATATAAAAGGTAGGACCCACACTCTCTTCTCTCACCTTTTAGGCAAATTAGGCACCAATTTTGTAGGCACCATAGAACTCCTCTAAAAATTATTACTAAAATACGTCCTCAATCTTATATCATTTATACTGTAAACGAGATAATTATACATGTATCTCGTTTACATTGTAAAAAAAAAAAATATGCTCCTTTGGTTCACGTGGTTCTATCTCCCTCTCTCCACGCCTTCGATAGCGACGGCCACGCTATCCGCGACGGCGGCACTGAAACGACAGTGACGAAATTTTTGGCAGCGATCGTGG
>NC_029777.3:97867235-97884021 GCF_000817695.3 Arachis duranensis | reverse complement strand
CTCTCTCTCTCTCTCTCTCTCTCTCTCTCTCTCTCTCTCTCTCCACAAACCACTTCTGGCAGTCCCTCGATCAGTGTCAGCCATCACCAACAATGTTCAAAGACTGCGTGGACTCCTTGCGTCGCGTTGGTCGCTCTATCACCACCATTTTCATTATTTCTGCCACTACTGTCGCCGCCATTGCTGCCACCACTATCGTTGCTGCTCCCTGTGTCACCCCTCTTCCTGCTTCCTATTTTTCAAATTTGTTTAAAAAAACCTTAATGCATCCCTTCTGGTTGCTCATTGTCGCCGCCACTTCGCATCCGTGCTGCCACTACGCTAGAAAAGTTTTCTGAACTGCCACAATCTCCAGGTAACTCACAAATTAGTTTTGGGTAGTTAAACCTTAAACTCTAATTTATCTAATTTTAATTTGTTATGTAATAGAAAATTTGCAATGATATTTAACTATTTTTCAAATTTAGTTCATGTATTAGTTTATTATTCTGATTTCTGTTTATTTTGCAAGTGTACGATCCCCAACTATATTGTTCTAATTTATGTTCTGGTATTATTTGAGTTAATTAGTTAATTGTTGTTAATTGTTTAAGTTAATCTTAAATTGTTTATTTTCTGAGTTAATTATTGACTTATTGTTTATTGTTGTTAATTTTATAAGTTTATTATTATCAGAGTTAATTATTTTTTATTTAATTAGTTGATTGTTGTTAATTATTTGAGTTAATCTTAGGATTTTTTATTTAAATAAATTAAATAAATATTTTATTTACGGAAATAAATAATTATAAAAATTATTATGAAAATACATCCCCAATCTTATCTCATTTATACTGTAAACGAGATAATTATAAATGTATCTCGTTTACATTGTAAAAAAAAATATGTTCCTCTGGCTCACGTGGTTCTGTCTCCCTCTCTCCACGCCTTCGATAGCGACGGCCACGCTATTCGCGGCGGCGGCGTTGAATCGATAGTGATGAAATTCTTGGCAGGATCATGGATCCAGTGATGGTGACGGCTTGATGGCATTGACGTTCTTCTGTTGTGCTCAACGGCGATGATAGCGAGGCCCTAGTCGATGCCGTCTCCCCTTTCTCCCTCTCCTTCCTTCTTCTTCTCCCTTCTCATTTTTCTTTTCTTTTCTATTCTTTCTCCATTCTTTGGGTTTGGGTGGCGGCTGGGGTAGGTTAGAGTTAAGGGAATGAGTAAGTGTGGGTTAGCGTAAAATTAGGGTAAGACAAGTATTTTGATACAATTTAAAAATAGAGTAGTGATTGAAAACTAAATATAATTCAATATAATTATCTTTAAAAATAATTTTTTTATCAACTTAAAAATTATTTTCAAATAAATACTCTAATTTAAAAATTAGAAATAATCAAATTAATTTTTTTATTCATAAAATAAAACTCAAAATCTCAATATTCAAATTAAACTAGATAAAATTCTCATTATTTTTTAATTACTAAAATTTTAAATTTTAAATAAAAAAACTCAATTATTATAAAAATTATGAGTTTTAATTAATTTTAAACTCAAAATCCCATAACTTTGATTTAATTTCTTTTAGTAAAATAATTTTTTGAAAATAAAATCATAATTAAGTATAAAAATTCGAGATGTTACAAATTTTATATTCAAATTATTATTTGTTCAATTGTGTGTGGCACGTACATGTAAGGAAGAATGATACTCCCCAATACTAAGAAAGTGTTGGGACAACTGTGGAGAGCTCTCGACCACCGGAGAGACTTCGGGGAGGAATCAAGTGAGAGAACATAAGATGAGAAGACACCACATCCAACTCAAAACCTTAAGGCGTCAAGTTAATGGGTCTCTCATCTTATAAACTCCTCACTCTTCCTTGCTTTCTTTAATGTGGGACTAACTTCAACACTCCTCACACTTGCAACACTAACAATCTCCTCCTCAAGTGTGAGCCTCCACATCAAGCATCAACTCCCCTCTAGCTCCTCCACCACCACGAGTATTCGTCCATCACACCGCCGCAAAACACCGCGGAACACGCCGCCCGGACCACCTTTGCCGGGAAGACTTTCGATGCTTCACCTTGAATAGTCCTTAAACCAGACCGATTAAACCATCGGCTCTGATACCACTTTTTGTGACAACCGTGGAGAGCTCTCGATCACTGGGGAGACTTCGGGGAGGAATCAAGTGAGAGAACATAAGATGAGAAGACACCACATCCAACTCAAAACCTTACAAATCAGGCAAAAGAGAAGGCAATACAACTAACAAGTTATATCCTGATGTTCATCTCTACACCAGGAATAACATACTAAAATTTCATAAGAAATGGAGCAAGTTTACCAAGTCAATGTGATTAAGGTTGGCTTGCCCTTTTCCCCTAAATTTCTCTTCTCCTTCGGCGCTGCTTTTCCTTTCATTCAAGAGAATGAAAACTCTTCTCTCTCACCGTGGCTGTTAGCCACTTCTTTTATTTATTTATTATTTTTTTTCTTTTTAAACTTGTGGGACCCACTTAGTTTGGGGACCCACCAACAAATCTCCCCCTCACCAACTAAGTGGGGATAGGCTGCTCTACCAAGCCCGCCTTTTCTTTGCAGGAATCAAACTTCACTGCAGGTAAACTCTCAGTCATCATATCTGAACCATTATCATCAGTATGGATCTTCTCAAGTGCATATGACTCCATCTCAAGTGCTTGACATATCCAATGATACCTCACCTCTATGTGCTTCGATCTGGAATGAAATGTTGAATTCTTGTTGAGATGGATAGCACTTTGACTGTCACAAAATAACATAAACTTCACTTGATTGATGCCTAACTCTTGTAGAAATTTTTTCATCCACAAGAGTTCCTTAGAAGCTTCAACAACAGCAATGTATTCTGCCTCTGTAGTAGACAAAGCAACACATTTCTGAAGTCGGGATTGTCACGACACAGCTCCCCCTGCAAACGTCATCATATATCCAGAAGTAGACTTTATTGAATCAAGATCCCCAGTCATATCCGCATCTATGTAACCATCCAACACAGGTTGGCCACTCCCAAAGTATAAACAAACTCTGGAAGTACCATTAAGGTATCTGCGAATCTATTTCACTGCTTGCCAGTGTTCCTTGCTAGGATTAGAGAGAAACCGACTAACAACTCCAACAGCATGAGCAATATCCGGCCTGGTGCAAACTATAGCATACATCAAACTGCCAACTGCAGATGCATATGGAATCTTCTTCATTTCTGCTTTTTCTTTCTCACTTGTAGGACATTGCTGCGAACTCAGCTTGAAATGACTAGTAAGTAGAGTACTAACAGGTTTGGAATTACTCATGCTAAACTTCTCTAAAACCTTCTCAATGTACTTCTGCTGCGACAACCACATTTTCCCATTCTTCTTGTCACGAGTGATACTCATGCCAAGAATTTTCTTTGCAGGACCCAAATCCTTCATAGCAAAGGATCCGTTCAAGTCTTTCTTAAGACTTTCAATCTTCTTTATGTCATGACCAACAATCAACATGTCATCAACATAAAGCAAGAGAATTATAAAATTATCATCAGAGAATTTCTTAACATAGACACAATGATCAGAAGAAGTCTTACTATACCCATGACCTTCCATGAAGGAATCAAACTTCGTGTACCACTGCCTTGGCGCTTGCTTCAACCCATATAAGCTCTTCTTCAACTTGCATACAAGGTGCTCCTTTCCTTTAACCTCGAAACCCTCTGGTTGCTCCATATAGAGTTCTTTATCTATGTCACCATGAAGGAATGCAGTCTTCACATCAAACTGCTCAACCTCTAAATTCAAGTTAGCCGCCAACCCAAGCACAACTCGAATAGAGGACATCTTCACAACTGGAGAGAAAATCTCCTCAAAATCAATACCTTTCTTTTGCTCAAAGCCTTTCACAACTAATCGAGCTTTGTACATAACCGTGAGACATTTTCATCTGCTTTCAATTTGAACACCCATTTATTCTTGAATGCTCTCTTACCCTTCGGCAACTTCACCAATTTAAAAGTATGATTCTCATGCAAGGATTTCATTTCTTCTTGCATGGCCTTCAACCAATCTTCTTTATGCTCGTCAGACATAGCTTCCTGGTAGCTCTCTGGCTCCCCAGTTTCAGTGTTCATCACATACTCATGACGAGAGTATTTCTGAGAAGGATGACACTCTCTAGTAGATCTTCTCAGTTCAGGTTCAACTGGTGGTTCAGGTGGAACTTCAACATCTGGCACCTCAGGTTGAGGTGTAGGTTCATCATGCAAATCATCACCAACATTATCAACTTGTACATCTCCCCCATCAACAGAAGGTCTAATGGAAGGACTAGGTTCATCACCAACAGAATGTCTAACAGTTACTGTTGGCTTATCTGTCTTCTCAAGATCTTCAATAGTTTGGTCTTCAAGAAAAATCACATCTTGACTTCTAATTATCTTCTTGCTCACCGGATCCCTAATCTGTAACCAAAGTCTTCATGACCATAACCCATGAAGATACACTGCTTTGACTTTCCATCAACTTTAGACCTTTCATCTCTTGAAATGTGAACAAAAGCTCTGCATCCGAACACTCGCAAGTGACTATAGGAGACATCTTTTCCTCTCCAAACTTTCTCTGGAACATCACCATTTAGTGGAACAGAAGGAGAAAGGTTGATCAAATCTACTACAGTCCTCATTGCTTCACCCCAAAAGGATTTAGACAACTTTGCATGAGAGAGCATACACCTGACTCTATCATTGATAGTACGATTCATTCTCTCAGCAACTCCATTATGTTAAGGAGTCTTAGGAACCGTCTTCTCAAGCTTGATACCATGTCCTTTACAATACTCTTCAAATGGACCCCTGTATTCATCACTATTATCTGCTCGAACACATTTCAATTTCCTTCCTGTTTCTCTTTCAACACTTGCATGAAAGTGTTTGAAGATACCAAGTACCTGGTCTTTAGATTTCAAAACAAAAGCCCACACTTTTCGAGAATAATCATCAATAAAAGTGACAAAATATAATGCACCACCTAGTGTCTTAGCATCCATAGTGCAAACATCACTGTGAACTAAATCTAGAACATGTGATCTCTTATGAGGTCCAGAATTATAAAATGATACTCTAGCATGCTTTCCAACAAAACAATGAGTGCAAGTATTTAAAGTTGTACCTTTCACTGGAAGTGAGTGCTTCTTGGCCAAGACGCTTAGTCCTTTCTCGCTCAAGTGACCAAGACGTATATGCCACAAATCAGAAGAGGAATCATCAGCTACATTCACATCTTCTTTGCACAACTTTGCTTGCAACCGGTAGAGAGTAGTGAGACTATTGTCTTCTCTAGCAACAATGAGAGCCCCTTTGGTAATTTTGCATTTTTCACTACCAAAGGAAGTGCAATACCCTTCTTGATCCAATGCCTTCACTGAAATGAGATTGAACCGCATATCTGGCACATGCCTAACATTCTTCAACTGCAACTTGCATCCCATGTTAGTTTCAAGCCACATATCACCCATACCAATGATATCACACACTCCTTTATCTCCCAATTTGATCTTGCCAAAATTTCTAGTAGTATAGGAAGTGAAAAATTCACGCTTCGGAGTGACATGACATGAGGTACCAGAGTCCACAATCCAAGTGGAATCATCACATATAAGATTCACATAATTTTCATCATATGTGATAAAAACATCTTCATAAACAATAGCAGCAGTTTCTTTATCACTATCTTTATCTTTGTTTTCGTTTCTTCCCCTTGATTGTTCTCTTTTTAAGAACCTACAATACCTCTTGATATGCCCCAGCTTGCCACAATGGTGACAAATGAACTCCTTTCTTGGCTTGTACTTTCCTCTTGACTTGCTTCGACTCTCTGACCTATTAGAACTGTAAGGTTTTCTACTTTGACTTCTCCCCCGTGACTCTGAAACAAGTGCTTCTGACTGGGAGGAGGCATTAGTCAAACCTCGCTCTCTTCTTCTGCCTTCTTCATTCAACATGCTCTCTTTAACCATTGCTAACGTCAACTTTCCTTTTGGAGCTGAGTTAGTCAGTGTCACAACCAGAACTTCCCAACTATCAGACAAAGAGCTCAACAACAACAAGGCTTGCAACTCATCATTCAAAGTGATTTCATTATTTGTCAGTTGGTTCACCATCTCCTGAAAAATACTCAAGTGCTTCGGCATTGATTTACCTTCAACATACTTCATATTGACAAGCTTCCTAATCAAGAATGCTTTGTTTTGCACATTCTTTCTCTCATATAACTCCTTCAATTTCTTCCACATCTTCTCAGCATTCGTTTCGGTGTCAACATGTGGATACACACTAAGATCAAGCCATTGCCTAATCAAAGCAACTGTCTTCCGATTCAGTTTCTTCCATTCAGCATCGGATTTAGTACCTTTGGATTTATCTCACTCCACAAGATCATACAAGTCCTTGCTATACAGCATATCTTCCATGAGGGTCTTCCAAATTGAATAATTTTGGGAATTCAATTTGACCATATTCGGTCCATGAGTATTTTTCTCCATTTAATCAGCACAGAGACAAACAACCAAAGCTCTAGATACCACTTTGTTGGGACAACCGTGGAGAGCTCTCGACCACCGGGGAGACTTCGAGGAGGAATCAAGTGAGAGAACATAAGATGAGAAGACACCACATCCAACTCAAAACCTTAAGGCGTCAAGTTAATGGGTCTCTCATCTTATAAACTCCTCACTTTTCCTTGCTTTCTTTGATGTGGGACTAACTTCAACACTCCTCACACTTGCAACACTAACAATCTCTCTCTCAAGTGTGAGCCTCCACATCAAGCATCAACTTCCCTCTAGCTCCTCCACCACCACGAGTATTCGTCCATCACACCGCCACAAAACACCACGGAACACGCCGCCCGGACAACCTTTGCCGGGAAGACTTTCGATGCTTCACCTTGAATACTTCTTAAACCAGACCGATTAAACCATCGGCTCTGATACCACTTGTTGGGCCAACCGTGGGGAGCTCTCGACAACCGGAGAGACTTCTGGGAGGAATCAAGTGAGAGAACATAAGATGAGAAGACACCACATCCAACTCAAAACCTTACAACAGAAAGAAATGGATGTGAAATTGAAGTAATTAAAATTCGTCGAGGAGCATAACGAATCTTATAAATTTGATAAGATTCGTCGAGGAAGACAACGAACTTGAGTCCAACAAAAAAAGGATTCCGAGATATAATTTCAGAATAATTATTCTACAAAAATATTTTTTTATTTTAGGAAAAATCCAACAAACCTAGTTAGATAAACTATTTTCAATTTGTCTTCTACTTATTGTTAATGTTTTTTCATCTAATTTAATTTAATTTCTTTTTCTTTTTTATATATAAAAGAAATTAGTCTTATTAGTTGAAAACTTGAAAATAGCTTTTCTGTTAAGTCACATATATATGCTTTCCGCTGTCAGTGGAAAAAAGCAAGATATAGGATTCAATGATTATGCATGGCTCTTATATTCTTGCTTCTATCTTACTGGTAAATATTATTAACTACAAGCTAAGATAATAATTCAATGTATAACGAAACCCATCCAGGTCAAAATCAACGTGAATTATTAGGCAAGAATTGTCAACAACACCCATCATATATCATATATTAAAGTAGGGGTTGAGAAAATATGTCCCAATCATAGACATTGTGCAAATCATTGGGGATTATTGTTCTTGTCCAAAAGTTAAAGCTTTTTTGTGTCACCCAACAAACGCACATCACAGATAAAATTATTCTAATAATTTTGCTGTTAAATTTGGTATGTAGTTGAACCACATATATATTACATACCCAATTAATTTTGATGATTTATTTTAGTGGGCAAATAATATTATTATTATATATATGTGCAATAACTACTGTCCAATGAGTAAATTTGTATTACCTAACTGCATGCAAAGAGTAACGATGTGTGTGTAGGGTTCAGTATAAAGCTCTAACGTTGTATGACCCATTCCTGTTTTAAGTTTTACGAGTTGTTTTGGTATCATACTCTTTGCTAACTAACTAGGAAACAAAGTTTTGCCATATAATGCGGGATTGCGGGCTGTAGTTTGGCAAAGTAGTTTATTTATCTTTTCTTAATCAAATACTGAGGACTCAAATCTCATTTTAGTATAAAAATTTTAACATTGGATCAATGGTGAAATGTCTACCAGTCATTTAGAGATAAATCACCATACCTGATGCATGATAGATATATCTTAATCGCAGACTAAAGAAAAAATGTTACATGTACAACAAATAACCATCAATCAGCATTTATTATTGGCCTATAGATTAATAAATCTTTTTTATTTAAGGTTACTACGTGTAAATCTTTAATTTGGATATCTCTTGGCTATAGAGCGATGAATATCTGGTTCTGTCTGAATTTAATGTTGTTGAGTAAAAGTTTGATCATAAAACTTATTATATTGCATATACTTAAATAATTTAGAATTAACTGTTAAATTGGCACTCAAAAGAATATGTTATTTAAAATATGTTATTGACAAAAGAATCTCTAAATAATATTAAAATCTGAACAAAAATACCCGGACATCAATTTTTCCCATTTTCGTTAATAAAAAGTATTGATATGACTAACAAAAGTTGATTACATAGCAAACTCTCCCAACGATCTATTTACCAAATATTTTTAATTAATTTAAACAATAACAAGGCCAAAAAGCAATAAATTCCTAATTTAATTTGGTAAAAAAAATTCTAATTCAATTCAAAGAAACCTTAAGTTATTATATCTTTAGAAAGGAAGAAAGTGTGGCGGCGATAGAGAACGCTGTTGGCATCGTTGTGCTTGCTAGAATGATCGATAATGAAAGATAGAAAAGATTCAAATAGAGGAGAGAGAAAGAGAACAAGAATGATGCAGGATGAGGCAACCGTTGGTGACGCTGAAAAAGGAGAGAAATTAAGGAGGTGATAACGGTGGCGATGAGAGCGGTTGTCACTAACACACAGAGAGAGAGAGAGAGAGAGAGGCGGCTGTTCGCATAAGATGGAGGTGGTGGAGGGTGATGCCGCTACAGATGTTGCCGCCAAGATGCTTCCTTCCTTGTTAGGGGTGTCAAAAATCCCCAGGAAGCGGGGATCCCCGCGGGGACCGTCCCGAATGGGGCCCGATGGTGGAGAATTTTTTTCGTGGGGATGGAGATGGGGAGCAAAATTTCTCCGAGACAAGCGCAGGGACCCGAGCGGGGATCCCTGCTCCATCCCCAATAATTCCCCGAATGTTTGAAATTTCTTAAATAATCTTACTTTATTTTTAACACAGGGGTTTTTTAATAATTTCACCAATTAAAAAACCCTAATCCTATTATTCAGTCTTCCCTGTGTTGTTTGCTGCGCCATCTACTCTATATTCCCAGTCCCAACTCTCTTCTATCTCCACTTTGTTCAAACTCCAAAACTCCCACAACACCATACACTGTTCTCTCCCACAGCCCTAACTCTCTCTAATTTCCACTTGATGTTAAAGACTATATCTTATTGTTTTTTTTAGAATGGAAATTGTATTTTAAGATTTTATTTTATGGATTATAATTTACTATGTTGTATTTGTGGACTTATAATCTTGGATAAGATATCTTTGTGTGTTTGTAATAGTATTTTCTAGTTTGGTTTTTATTTTTTTGATATTTTTTACTATAATTTTCATATGAATGTTAAACATCAGGGGATAGGGAATGGGGCTCCGCAGGAAATACAGGGAACACACGCTCGCCTTTGTTACCGCGCCTCTCGCTGGATCCACCACATTGTGTGGTTGCGTCTCCTCCAGATACAATGCATCGTGTGCTCTCGCCGGATCCACTGCACACTCACATCTCGTTGTGCTTCCTCCACTTGTCGTCCCTCGTGCACTCGTCACTAGCTATCTTGCTTCTTCTGTCTCATATTCTGCTCATCCGTCATCACAACATCCAACACCTGGTGAGTGCTCGTATCTCGCTGCGCCGCGCCGCATCCCCATCCATCCCTCGTCTTTCTTCTGCGGGTGTTGCTGTCTGCACTGCACTGCTCGATTCTGCAATTGCAAGACAGTCAACATGTAATTTTTCTAGTTATTCTAATATTTTATATTAATTTTTAATAGTTGATTCATTGATTAGAATATGGAAGAGGTTGAACTTAAAATGTTGAAATAATCGAAATGTTATTGTTGAATTAGGTTAGGGATTGGGTTAGGTGACTATGAATATGCTGATTTTGTTAATTGTTGAATTGGTTTATGAATTGGTTTTCCTTATTATGAATACGAATTGATTGCTCTGGACTCGACAAATTGAAGAAGATATTGTTCAACTTTGCAGGTAAATAATCTAAGAATTTCTGAATTTTAAAAGTTATGTGCTTTAAAAGAACATATTTAACTCTAGTTTCTAGGAGAGTAGCTAATTTCAATATTCTATTCTTGATTCTTGTATTTTACACAAATTGATTAAACTAGATTATGAAAAATTGCTGAATATGACTTATATCTCACTCTTTATATTATTTACATCGGAGGTAACAACTAGCAAGGTTTGTTTTCAACACTATTCAATATTTATTCAATAAATTGAATTGGAAATTGTTCTTGATTCTTGTATCTGACATTGTCTTAATTCTTCATTTAGTAAGTTTCATAATTTTTGAGATGAGTCTCTTCATTTCTAATCTAGTTGTTCAGGATTAAAATATATTCAATTAGTTTTAGTTATTTTCTTTACACCGAAATTTGTTTTTTTGTGAAGTGATGTGATTTATATTACTTATTGCTTTGTTGATGAGACCAATTAGTCTGCTATGCATGCTTGTAATTTTTCATTGTAGATAATTGATTACTCCATTGTAAGTGATAATTTCATTTTCTTGTGTAGGATTAGAACCATAAGGTAAAAGACTCAACTGTCGAAGATACTCCCTCTTGCCAAGGATACAAAGCCTGTGTGTAAACCTAGAGACACCAAACTACTTCAGGCTAAGTTGTTGGATCTCATGTGAAAAGCTTAGCTTAACTATAGTTGTGATTGGCACTACTGGGCATAATTGTCTTTGGTTATATTTTGAGATTCTCCTTTTTTCAAACTAGTTAATAGTTGAGTATTTGACGTGTGGCACTATTTTTAGGCACTAGATTCGATGGTCTCAGAACGTTTGGACTATTAAATGGTCCCATAACAAAACATGCTTTTTAAATTTTTCAATAACTGATAAATAGTCCTTATCTAATTTTAATTTCAAATTAATTCCTTATATATTATTTAATTATAAAATCTATTTTTTATTTTATAAATCATTATTTTATCATTTATCTATCATGTTTATTAATATAATAAAAAAACTAAAACAATAACAAATTAGATCTTCCATTAATCGTAATAAATATTTTGCAATCTTAATCGATCATAATTTTATCATTGATCTGTTACATACGTATTGGATTGGGAAAATCGTATTTGTTAGAAATTCAATCGATTAGAATTGATATATAATCGATTGAATTTTGCAAGACAGGTGGAGTTTTTCTTATTCAATCGATTGGTCATATTACCCAATCGATTGAAATCATCAAAGCAATATGGGTTTTTAGTTAATTCAATCGATTGGTTCTGATACCCAATCGATTGACTTACGCTATTAGAATGATATATGAAAGTTTAATCGATTGGTATGATAATACAATCGATTGAAGTTTGTACGTGACTAATGGTATTTTCCCGTTCAATCGATTAGTACGAGCATTCAATTGATTTAAATGTGACATGAATAAGGTTTTTTCCTGCATTCAATTGATTGGTATGATAATACAATCAATTAAATTTTGATATGCGCTATATATTAAGCCTGATAACCATCTGGGTTCAGCCTCCCTCTCCTTTTTAAATTTTACATCTCCATTTCTACATAACCCCTCTTCTCTCTCTAAATCCAGAAAACTTCTCTCTTCTTCTTCTCCAATCTCATCCACATCCACTCCAGACTACATACATATTATTAATCCTTGTCCAAATCCCTAAAAAATCCACCGAGCCGATATCTCCAAAATGGCCAGAATTAAAAACGCAAAAAGAGCTAGGGTTGAGGGTGAAAGTTCTACATTCACCAATTTATAACCTTAATATTAAAGAAAATATAAGATTAGAGTATCTAAATCAAAATAAAAACTTAAAAATTGAAAATAGAATTTTAAAGATAAGATAGATGGATAATAAAATAATAATTTATAAACACGAGTATGAGAACAGCGTAACATATAACGTAGTGCACAATTCAATCGATTACATAACACAACCAATCGAATGAATTGTGAAAATCCATATTTCTTTGAAGACTTAATTCGATTAGGTAACACAACCAATCAATTGAATTGTGAGACCTCATATTGCTTTGAAGCCTTCAATTGATTGGGTAACATGAACAATCAATTGAATTAGAAAAAACCCACATTCTAATCATTATTCAATCGATTATGTAAAAGTTATAATCGATTGATTTTTGAAAAAACCATACTATCATCCAACATTCAATCGATTATTTTTTGGAAACTTGAATTCCAATCGATTGAATTATGGAAAATCTGAAATTCAATCTATTGTTTTATTAATCCAATCGATTGATTTTATAAGAAACACGATTTCACAACCCTATACTAATGTAACGGATCAAAGATAAAATTTTAATCGATTAGGATTGCCAAAAAATTATTACGATTAATAGAAGACCTAATTCGTTATTATTTTTTGCTTTTGATTATGATAGATGAATGATAAAATAACGATTTATAAAATAAAAAGTAGATTTTATAATTAAATAATATATAAGGGATTAATTTGTAATTAAAATTAGATAAAGATTATTTAACAATTAATAAAAAACTTAAAAAATATGTTTTGTTATGGGACTATTTAATGGTCCAAACCTCCTGGCACCATCGAATCCTTTGCCTTGTTTTTACAACATTGAAATGATGAGTATAATGATTAATGAGTGATTTTTTATCATTCTAAGATTTATGTTTGTATTGAGACTTATTTTTTGTTGTTAAAATTGTTATTTAAAATTATTATTTGAAATTTTATTGGATTGTTTTAAAAAAAATTAAAATTAAAATTTACCACGCGGATTTACCATGGATTAAATCTGCGTAAATCCGCCGATAGTTATTAATTTAATTATTAATTAATAATATATTACCATCGAATTTATTTCTCGGTAAATCCGATAGTAACATCATCGGCAAAAAATTTTTGACGATAATTAGCGGCGGACAAGAAAATCCGCCAGTAAACAATTACCGATGAGATTTATATCATCGGATTTATTTCGATGCTAAATACGAATGTAAATATATTACCGATGGATTTTTTAATAAATCCGCCAGTAATTCCGATAATATCCGACAAATTTCTTGTAATGTAAAGATGCCAGGTAAATAGATTGTTGTGTATAGTTTGATACGTAATAATTTCTGTTAGCCATATAAGCAGTTAACAAAAATGTGATCACTTAATGTTTGATCATTTTTGTCAAACTTAGAAATTTTTGAGATTTTTTTTTGTCAATATCTTTCAAATACCATTTTGTCAATTGTCAATTGTTTAGTGACACCATTAGTGATTCATCCAAACTTCTAAATGATATTGATATGAAAATTCAATTAAATAATTAAAAAATAATAAATCCTAAATATTCTTCTATCCTTTGCCAATTTTTCCTTTCCTTTTTCCTCAAAAATTAAACTTCTCTATTCATCAACCCTATCACCATAACTAGCCACTCTTTTCTTTTTTTATCAACCCTTGTTCCCTTTTCTTCACCTCTAGAATGGAAGAATCACACTGGATGTGAAGGAGAGCATGTCGTCATCTTTGTTGCTTCCTTTTGAATTTAGCGACTTTCTCTTATTTCCGTTGTTGTCCTTGGCTGCGACAAAAAATTGTGATTGGCCGGAGAACAAGTTCTCATTTTTTGCTGCTGCCGTAGGAGCTTTTCTTCCTCTTGCCTAAGCCCAGAATCTCATCAAATTCTAGCTTTGAGTAAATGATGTCGACCATTGCTCTTTTTGATGTCGTTACTGGCAAATCTAAACTCCAAAAAGTTAAAATTTCTTAAGAAAAAAGTTTTAATTCTGCGATTGAGATGCCCCACCAACATGAGAAGCTTGTCAAATTTAAATCTCATTTTTGAAAATTGAAACCCAACAAAAATAAACTAAAACTAGTAACGTTTAAGAAAATTTAATGAAAGTGAAGATTTGGTAGGGTTTGAAGAAGAAAGAAAAAAGTGGGGTTAAGTACAATTTTGGTCTCTAAGGTAGGGGTTGAAAATTTATTTCGTCCCTGGTCTTTTTTTGCTACAAAATGATCCCCAAAGTTTAACTTAGTTTTAAAATCGTCATTTTTACCAAAAATTTAATTTTTATTACCAAATTATCCCTAACTAAACAAATTTAAAAAAAAAAGAAAAAAAAGAAAGAAAACAAAGGGGAAGGGAAAGGGGGAATCACGCGGAGGATGGGAGGAAAGGAAGAACAAGGAGAAAGGGGAAGGGGGAGGTCATGCCAGCGAAACTACCGAAACCACCGTCTGCCACCGCTGCAACTCCTCTCCGTCGTCACACCAGCACAACCTCAGTTCGCTGGCATCACCGTTGGCTTGGATTCGTGTCACTGCGAGCAGAGGGAGAGAGAAAGAGAAGAGAGGCACAGAGGCGCTGAGGATGACCGCGTTCAGCCGCGAACCGCCGTCATCGGTCACCATCGAGCCCTGTGATGCGTGAGCATCTTTCCTATCTTTTCCTAGTGAATTTGCATCTAATTTGTTGAGTTTAATAAAGAATTAATTATCTTTTAGCCAATATGGATGCTACTTTGAGTCTTTTGCAATTTTATTTATTTTAGGTAGCATTCGGCTGGATATGATGGAGTTTCTGCAGCACAAGAACAAAAGGAGATGGCAGCGAGGAGCAACGCGTACGCGTGCCTGACGCGTGCGCGTGATTTGGAGATATCCATGGCGACGCGTGCGCGTGATCGACGCGTCCACGTGACTCGGAAAAAAAGACCATCGACGCGTACGCGTAACTGACGCGTACGCGTGACATGCACCACGTGCAGAAAACGCAGAAAACCTGGGGGTGATTTTTGGGCCCATTTTAGCACCCAAGTTAGGCGCGGATCCAGTGAAGTCAAGTGGTCCCCACGTTACAAGATGCGGAGTAGTTAGTTAATTCTGATTGAAATTCAAATTTGATTTTAAAATAGGAAAAGATATTATCTTAATTTTAAATATTAGATTTTAAATTAATTAGGATTAGTTATAAAAAGGGGAGACTTCTCTTCTATTGAGGGAGGTTCTATTAGAGGTTCCACAAGGGGATTCCATTAGGAAATTCTATACAAATTTACATTCCGCATTCTATGAGCAACTAAACCTCCACTGTTAAAGTTAGGAGCTCTGTCTATTTGTATGGATTGATTTTATTGCTTTTTCTATTTTAATTCATGTATGGATTTATAATTTAAGAATTGTTTTCGCTCTTTATTTTATGAATTTGGGTGGAACGGAAGTATGACCCTCTTTTCTATTTGAGTTCTTGTAAAACTTGGAAAAGCTCTTTACTTGAACAACAGTTTGAAAATAATTTCTCCTAAATTTTAATTATTTGGATTTAACAGGATACGTGATATATAATCCTCTTATTTTTGGGTAATTAGAATTTTTGTGGTATATAAACTGGAATTTGAACTTCACCTTCTAATTGGAATTAATTGACCAAGGAATTGGCAGTTAATGAATTTAGAAGAGACTAGAAAGGTCTAAGGAATTAGGGTCTAGTCACATATAGTTGCCATAAATTAAATCCTACATGTTTAAAATAGTTAGTAAGAAAAGTTAATCCGAAAAAATAGATAACTCTGAAGCCTTAACCGTTTTCTCTATATTTTATTCCCAACTTATTTATCTACCTGTCTTTAATATTCCAAATTTGCTGTTTAATGCTCTTTGAACCAGAACACTCTTTTCTGCTTGCCTAACTAATCCTATCAAACGCTATTGTTGCTTGATCCATCAATTCTCGTAGAATCGACCCTTACTCACGTAAGGTATTACTTGGCACGACCCGGTGCACTTGCCGGTTAGTTTGTAGGTTATAAAATACCGCACCACCCTGTCCCGTTGCCGCCGCTGGAGTGAGGTCACGTGGCCCCGTCGCCATCAAGCCCTATTGTTGCTTTTGCTTTCTGCTTATGTTTTTTGCCTTTTGCTTCTACTTCTGCTTCTATTTTTATTTTTGTTGTTGCTGTTTTTGCTTTTGTTGTTGTTGTTGTTGATTCTATTTTTGTTTTTGTTGATTCACCATTGTTGATGTTGTTGATTCTGCTTCTGCTTCTGTTTTTCCTTTTGCCTCTGCATCTGCCTCTGCTTTGTGGTTGATTTTAGAAAAGAAGGAGAATGGTATTTTCATCCAAAGGACGATTTTAAAAATAAGTTAAAATTTGGGGATTATTTTGTAGCAAAAAAAGGCTAAGAACAAAATAAATTTTCAGTCCCTACCTTAAAGATCAAAATCGTACTTAAGCAAAAAAAAAAGTAGGTAGCTATGGTAATAGATGTTGTTGAATGGCAAAGTTGAGAGAAGGAAGAAAGGGTCGGAGGAGGGAGAAGAACATTTATGGCCTATTATATTTTTTAATTATTTAATTAAGTTTAATGTTACAAATGAAGTAGATCACTAACGATGTCAAT
>NC_029777.3:97846782-97867209 GCF_000817695.3 Arachis duranensis | reverse complement strand
ATGATTAGTTACATTTGTGGAAGTTATTTTTTATGGATACAACTTAATTTTAAATTTTTTATGGTCAATTTTGTTAGTCTTTATATAATTTATAATTAGTTTTAATACTTTAGTTATATCGGTAATAATAGAACTTTTGTGATAATAATAAATGAAAAGTATAAAAATATATTTTTGTGAATTAAATAGATTTTTAAAAATATAAAAAATATATATATCTTACTTTTATAAAATTAAAAAACAGTTTGTAATGAAAATTTTTTGAGACCAAATGCAAAATTTTTTAAAAATTTATTTGAATATATACTCAAAATTAATTCCAGAACATCACTAATAATAAATAATCAACAATAAAGCATCTCATCAATTGTATACTTGTATGTGTGCTTGCAATCTGCAACGTCTGAATATTCCCTTACCGATATTAACGCATCAAGTGGTCTGATTCTCATGTCACAACATAGCATAGCACCTGCCATAATTTAAGGGCTAATTTAAAAACGGAAAATGGAGGAAAGGCAGATGTTGATGAACAGCATTTCATGGGAATCTGATTTCACCCAAACGGCAAGCCTATGAAAATAGAGGTCAACAAATTTGACTTACTGCCCAATATATATAACGGTTTCAGATTATAACCACTGCTGCTTCCTGCGCGCATAAGAACTAGGCGACTTAGAAATTCTTGAAGTGGTAAATATCTTGATTTTTTAATTAATTTTAAAAACAAAAAATCTATTATTTGAGCTTACCTTAAACATTTTAAGCAAAGTGTTCATATTTTCGGTTCGTTACGAGCTAATGAATTTTTGAGACTCTAACGTGAGCTGTATGGACATCAGACCACGAGAACAATTTATAAAAATACTCTAAAGTTTAAGTCATTATTATATTTAGGATAATTGTAAGAGTTAATATTTAAAATAGTTCTTAAAATTTGACCCTCGATGTAATTTAATCTTTAAACTTTTAATTGACTCAAATTATATCCTGAAATTTTGATTCGGACTTCAATTTAGTTTTTTTGAAATTTTCCGTCACCGAAAAACTGATTTGACAATTTTAAATGACACGTGACACTATAACAATTAGATGATATAACCAAATTTTTTTAAGGCATCAATTTAACCTCTCACAATTTAAACATAAAACCTAGCGCAACTCCAATTCTCCCCTTCTAAATCGTAGTAGTTAATCTGTGTTCTAAGTACACATGATAAGTTTATTATTATTAAAAAAATTTAAATATTTTTATATAATAAATATAAAATAAATACATATTTAAAATTTTTTATATTTTCAATAAAAAATTTATTAATTTATAAACTTAACATGTCTCTTTTAGACATAAAATAGATAAACTTTTATTTTTATTAGTGGCAAATAATTTTTGTATTTAACATACTATTTATACATTTATTCTAAAGTTTTAAAAGAATCTTTTGAAGAATTATTTAAAAATCACATAAAAAAATTAAAATTCGATCTCTTGCAAAATGGAGGAGGGAGAATGCAGATTTCTGCAACTCGCTTCTGACATCCTGCTACATATAATTTGGAGTTCAATTCTATTTTTGGGGACATTTCACAAAGGGGATCTTTCACAAAGGGGATCTTTCATAAAATTTTGCAGAATTCGAGTTGCAACGAAACAACTTTACTGAGATGAGTTGGATTCAATCTGTTCTTTACTTTGCAGGCTTTTCAATGAATCAGTCCTTGGAGGTCTTACTCAACAGAAACATAACATCTTCAAGTTTTAAAACAAAATCTGATTACGTAACAAAACCGATTTCAACTACTGGATTAGAAGGACTATGAAAGATACTGATTTTGGAGGAGTCACAATTTATGATCCTGACGGCACATGGTAGAATAATGAGTGAGATTCCAGAATCAGCAACTGTATTCCCTCACAGAAAGGGTATGTTATATGGAATCCAATATTCTGTTAGTTGGAATTTCAATGAAGATGCAACTAAGTACATAAAATGGATAAGAACACTCTATGATTACTTGGCGCCGTATGTGTCAAAGTTGCCAAGGCGAGCATACTTGAATTATAGGGACCTTGATTTGGGTGTGAATGGTCCGAATACAAACTATGTTGAAACACAATCTTGGGGCCTCAAATATTTCAACTAGAGCTTTAAGCGGCTAGTAGAAGTGAAGGCTAGAGTTGATCCTGGAAACTTTTTCAAGAATGAACAGAGCATTCCAATTGGGGCTGCGTTAGATTTTATGTTCAAATTGTGAGGGGTTAAATTGATGCCTTAAAAAATTTGGCCATGTCATCTAACTGTTATAGTGCCACGTGTCATTTAAAATTGCTAAGTCAGCTTTCCGGTGACAGAAAACGACGAAAAAGCCAAATTGAGGCACGTGTCAAAATTTCAAGGTACAATTTGAGTCAATTGGAAGGACTAAATTGCGTCGAGAGTCAAATTTCATGGGTCATTTGAGTATTAACTCATAATTGTAGTGATGAAATGTGTTCTATCTCAAGGTTCTCCTTTCCCTATGATATACGGTTACTGTGAGACCGTTAGATATCTATAGCCTTGAGTATACGTTTTGATATTGCGATTTATCAGATTTTCAAGTTACAACTCCATTTATTTCTCTGATATGCGTTACCCTTGTTTCAAGCTTGTAACTATAAATAACATTTAATCGAATTCTCGGTATACTGTTTTTTGTCTAGAACAGTACCCCAACTTGGATTTCTTGACTCCCGATTTTGTCAAGTAAATCCGAGTTTGATGGACCAAACCCATTTTATCTTGGACTTTAAGCACCAAAAAAATACTGAAAAAAATCTTTTAGTTCTTTTGAGTGGCTGTAACTTCTTTCGATTTTCGAACCGTCAACTTTCTCTCTCCATCAATCAATGTTGCATTTATTTTTTATTAATAAACTTCTATTCAACTTTACTTTCATTTTTAACTCTTCCCCAAAAGAAAATCCTCTCTCCCTTTCAAAGAAACCTCCAAACTCTTGCAAAGAAAAAAACTTCAAGTTCCTTTACTCCCGTTCTTGGTTTTTTCGAAAAAAGGGGATCTTGCTGTTTATTCCATACATTTGCTACAGTAACCTTTATTTATGTATGGAACTTAACTTCCTTTTTTTTCTTCCAAATCTTACTTTTGTTCGAACTTCATCAATCGAGATGAAAAATATATTATTTTTTTATTGCCTCTGTTTCGATGATTTTTATAGCATGTAGTTTTAAAATTTTATTCTCCAAAATCTGCATGTTTATGTTTTAGTAGGGGTATCACTATTTAGCTCTTCCCCTATTTTAAACATTAGTGATTTTTAGGAATTTTTCTGAGAAATTATAAGACTTTCACTAGGCTCTCTTAGTGTTTTTTTAGAACTTTCATTTTATAACATAGTGGTGGTGTTCTTGTAGGTTTCTCTGAGATTTCGAAGAAGAAGATAATTGCTTCCCGCAAAAAGGTCGGTTCATCATCGTCTAGACGTATTCCACATTCCATCCCAACTCAGCGAGTGGATCCTTATTCTTGGATTTTAGAAGAGGTGAAATCTATTATTTCCACCATCACCCAAGACAAGCTAGATATGTTACCAGAAGCTCGGGTTATCTTTAGTTCTGACATTGGAAACTTATATGTCCTTTTCTACCCTAAGTTAGAATGATCATCTCTACCACTATAACTATCATGCGGGCTTCCAACCTGATTGGTTGTGGTTGTACGAGACGCTATTTACCTGTCTTCGAGTCTGTCTTCCCTTCACAGCCTTCCAACAAGCGATTCTTAGCTATACAGAATATGCATCATCACAACTTCATTCGAACACCTGGGCTATTATCCGAAGCTTCAAGCTAGTATGTTCTTTCCTTGGGCTAGATGCTTCTTATAAGGTCCTTTTTTTACAACCTAACCATTCCCTTTAGCTTGTAAAATTGTGGGTTTATCTCTTTTCGAGATAACTCGAATAGGAGAATTTTCAATCTCTTTGAAGAATCTTATCATGATTTTAAGGAGAGATTCTTCAAGGTTGAGAGAGTAGATGGAACTAGACCTTTTTTCATGACCATGGAAGATGAAAAAAAAGTTTAACTTGTATTGGAACTTTAATGTCCTCTCCCCTAAAATCCAACTTCAAGGCATTAACGCTTTCAAATTTGTGAGTATTCAAATGCTTTTAGAACTCCGCAATCATCAATCTTTGAATCTTCGAACCATTCTGGCCCACGAGCATACTGCTCGAAATTTTGTTGGTAAATATTTATGCAGTTCTTTCTTTTTTCTACCTTTATTATATCCTGGCTTTATGACCTTTTGCTCCTTTTTGGTAGTTGACATAGTTGGATGTCTGGAAGCTATCATAGCAATGAAAAGAAGGTTGGCATCTTTCGAGGCCAACGTCGTTACTAACACAAGGAGTGGAGATAGAATTTCTTCTTTCACCATAACGAGCAACGTCCCTCTTCCTCCTAAGTATGACAGAGGAGCTGGTCCCAAGATTCATAATGTAAACAATCTTGCTCCCATCAATTCCTCCAAAAAGAAAAAGCAAATGAAAAGGAAAAGTCATATTAAAGAAACAGGAACTCCTCTTCCGACTTCCTTTGGTTGTATCTTGAAAAAAGAATTCCAAGCTCCTGAGTTCATTGATGAGTATCTCCTAACTGATATGACTAAATCTTGTTTAGCAAAACTTCCTCTTGATGAGACAATGCCTCAAGTTCAGAGGATGTTATTTTATTCAGCTACTTGTATCAGATATGGTGAGAAAGATATTTCTAACTACTGATATGAATTTTCAAAGCAGGAAAAAAAAATTGAAAGAGGCCAAATCACAGGTCCAAAAGTTGAATGAATCCTTAACGAGCATAAAGAAGAAAATTAAGGACTTGAATCCAAAGTTGAAACTCTAGAAGAGGCAAAGAAAACCTCCATTGCTATAGAAGAAAATTTTAAGAAGCAGATAACTGAGCTTATGAAGCAAATTGACGATCTCTCCATATCGGTCAAGAAATCTGAGCAAGTTGCCGTGGATGGAGTTTTTGATGTTGAAAGGAATATGTTTGACCAAATCAAACTTATAGCTCCCAACATGGATGTCTCCAAAGTCGGTGTCTTCAAAAAAGTTGTTGATGGGAAAATAGTTTATGTATTTTAATTCTCTTTCATAAAATTTTTTTAAGTTTTCTTTCACTTAGCTTCCAAGTTTGTCTTTTGTCCTTTTTATCAAACTGATTCCATCTTCTCAAAAATTTATTTATCTACTGTAAACCAACATTTTATTTAGATTGTTATCTAAATTTCAATTGTCTTTACTTTGCTTCATTATGTGTTACCATTTTTCCAGTTTTGTTTTGAAAATGCTTTGTCAACATGTGAGCCTTTCCGTTATTTCGGGTTTTCACCTTTAATCTATACAAACAAGTTATGAATCATGCAATAATTGATAATTGCATCAGAAAATGGATTGTATTTGTAATGGAATTGAATACAACATACTCAAAGTAAGGCCTCATAAAAACCTAAATAAATAGAAAAATAGTGTCTTTTAATTCTTAACACCTACAAAAAATTTACTAGAAAAAATATTTATTTAAGTGAATGGCATTCCATGTTCTTGAAACCATGGATCCATGTAAGTTTTTCAACTTATAGCCCCTTACCCAAAATCACAGATTCTTCACCATAAGTGAATTTGAATGGTGTCTCTTCAGTGGAAGACTGAGGTGTGATGTGATAAGACCAAAGTACTAATCACACTTCATCAACCTATAAACTCGAAAAATTGTCTAATCTTTTTCTAAATCCTTTAAGGATCACTTTGTCGGCAGCTTCAACATGTCCATTAGCGTGAGGGTATTCTACTGACATAAATAATTTATGCATTACCAACCCACTCAAAAAGTCACAGAACTTAGCATCTACAAACTGAGTTCCATCATCTGTAACAATTACCTCTGGAATTTCAAATCTCGTCAATATATCATACCATATAAACTTTCGACATTGAGCTACCATTATTTTTGACAATGACATAGTTTCAATCCCCTTGGTGAAATAGTCTATTACCACTATAAAAAATTTGACTTGTCCGGGTCCTTGAAAAAATGGTCCCAAAAGATCTACTCCTCATTTTGCAAAAGACCATGTCAGAATACAGAGACGAGTTCCTGAGGTGGAGCTTGATGAAGATTTCCATGGAGATGACATTTTTTTCATTTTTTCACATAATCGATTACATCTTTTATAATTGTTGGCCAGTAGTATCTGACTCTACCAACCTTCTGGGCTAACAATTTACCCACTATGTGATGACCGCAACACTCTTCATGAATCTCCTACAACACATACATCATACATTATTTGTTAGGGTGTCAAACATTTCAATAGGGGTTGTGAAATTCCCTTTTTATATAGCTGACCATTAATCATGGTATAATTAATTGCTTTTATACGCAACTTTTTAGCTTCTTTGGAATCACTAGATAAAATCCCATGTTCCAGATACATGAAAATCTGGTCTAACCAAGTATCATGATTACTAGAATGTGAAATCATGATGCCAGAGATGCTAATAGAAGGTTCTAAGAGCACCTCCTGTATCAAAGTTCGATTACCACTTTTGGGGTTAGTACTTGCTAGTTTTGATAACACATCAACTTGTGTGTTTTGTTCCCTGGACACATGCTTAATGCAAAAGGAATTAAAATGTGAAATATCATCTTGTACCTTTTTTAGGTATAACCGTAATAGAGACTCCGGAGTTTGATACTCACCATTTACTTGAAAATTTACAATCTGAGAATCATTGTATGCTATGAGTTCCATTATGCCAACTTTTCGGACCAATGCCAATCCTGCAATTAAGGATTCATACCCAACTTGATTGTTTGAAATGGAAAAATCAAATTTAATGAAAATTTCAATAACCATGTCTTTCCCCTTAGTGAGAATAATATCGGCGCCTCCATTTTTCACATTCGAAGCTCCATCTACATGAAGCTCCTATCTCGAAAAATCAGTAGCCGAATAAGTCATTTCAGCTAAAAAATCAACCATTGCTTTGGCCTTAATGGCAGAGCGTGGCTCATATTGAATATCAAATTGTGATAATTTAATCATCAAACTTACTATCTGCCCTGCCAAATCTAGCTTTTGCAAGACTTTTTTTAATTAGTTGGTCGATTTGAACAATTATTAGGTGACTTTGAAAATATTGTCTTAACCAACACGTCGATGTTAGAAATGCAAAAGCTAGATTTTCTAGTTTTGTGTATCTTAATTTTGGTCCTTGAAGAACCTTGCTGATGAAATACACATGTGGTTGATGCTTACTTTTATCCTCTAATACTAAAGCCAAAGCCACATAATAAGTTACTGACAAATATAAGTATAATGGTTTCCCATGTTTTTCGGCTTTGCTAGGACAGGAAGGGATGACAATAAATTTTTAAAATGTTTAAAAGCATTTTCACACTCCTCTATTCATGCAAAGTCTATTTCATTTTTCATTAAATTGAAAAAAGACTTTGCTTTTTCAGCAGAAGCATCCAAAAACTTGGATAAAGCCGCTAATCGACCTATAAAACTCTGGACCTTCTTGAGATTTTGAGGGCTTGCCATATCTAAAATAGCTTGATACTTCTCAAGGTTGGATTTATTACCTCTTTGGGTAACCATAAAACCCATAAATTTTCCTCCCAAGATACCAAATGCACACTTAGCGAGATTCAATTTCATCCCATGTAGTCAGAGGCTCATGAAAATATCACGCAGATAAGTGATTAAATCGACATCTATTTTAGTTTTTATCAACATGTTGTCGTTATAAACTTCTATGTTCTTCCTAATTTGGTGCATGAACACCTTGGCCAACAATCTTTGATCAGTAGCCTTTGCATTTTTTAAACCAAAAGGCATTATAGTATAACAATAAATTTCTTCTAGCATAATAAAATCAGTTTTATCTTCATCTGGTTGATTCATTGATATTTGATTATAACCACTATATGCATCCAAAAAACTTAAAATCTGATAACCCGATGTTGAATCGATCATATTATCTATGTTTGTTAAAGGAAAACCACCCTTGGGGTAGACCTTATTTAAATCAGTATAATCCACACACATTCACATTTTTTATTAGCCTTCTTTACCATCACAATATTAGATAATGATGTCAAGTAAGTGAGTTCTCTAATAAACCCAGCATCCAGTAATCCTTGAACTTGCTTTTTGACCTTGTCAGCACGGTCTTGCAACATCTTTTGACGTCTTTGTAAGATCGGCTTAAACGTGAGATCAATCGCAAGCTGATGGGACATGAATACGGGATTGATTCCCGGTATATCGGATGGTTCCCAAGTAAATAAATTTCATTACCTCGTAGAAAATCCTAGAGTCCCAACTTCAAGGGGATAAGGTAGGTCCTTATTTATCATAGTGTATTTCTTTACATTTTTTTCAATCTAGAATTTTTTCGTATTACCATTAGGCTTTGGCCTTGATTTTTTCTGAACCCGGGAATTCAAGTTCACCAGAAATACTCCTGTAGAGTTTTTGGCCTTATCCCTCAAAATCAAGCTTGCTTTATTACACCTGACAGTGGCTATCCAATCTCTGCAGATTGTAGCCGCACAAACTTCAGTGGTCAAATACTTTATACAAAATTTTGTCAAGATGAATGCACAAAGAACATTGAGCATTTTTCTTTCGAGGATCACATTGTAAGCTGTGGAATCCTTTAAAATAACAAACTCAGCTTTCTTCATCCAAACATTGATTGCTTCTCCCAGAGTAAAAAGGAGGTCTACCGCATCATCGGGCTTGATGAAATGATCTCCTAAACCCACCCCACCGAGAAGATGTGGTTCAGGTGCCGCTCCGTTAAACCCAATGCATCAAAAGCATTTTTGAAAATCAAATTTGAATCTATCCCTATTTCAACCAGGTTCCTTGATGATTCCATTTCCCAACTTAGCAGTGATCACACTATAAGATTCTCGCCATTTTGTGGTGATTTCTTTCCATTTTGTGGCAGTTTCAAACCGCATAAAATGAATTATGGTAGTTTTTAAAATTTCCAAAATTGGAGGTGTCACGAGATTATTTGTGGCAATTTTATAAAATCGTCAAGCCGTTATTTAGTAGTGGTTCTTTGGCAGTTTTGTGGAAAATTTGAGTTAATGGATTTCGGCAGTTTTTGACATTTTTTGTGGCGGTTTAAAATCCCCACAAAATTTATATTCAAATTAAAAAAAAGGGGCCACGAATTGAACAACGTCAAATCACTACCAGACTACAAGTTAATATCCAAGAATAAAGGATGAATTAAAAAAATAAAAAAAGAAAAGAAATAAAAAAACAAAATAAAATAAAATAAGATCTAAGTTAGTGATTTAACCGAACGTATGTTGTCAATTTAAATTAATCCCCGACAACGACACAAAAAACTTGATGAGCCAAAAATTAATGTACTCGGTTATTGGCAAGTGCATCAAATTATTCAAGTAATACTACTGTGAGTAGATATCATTCCCATGAGGATTAATGGATTGAGGTAAGCAACGTCTAATTAAATCTCTAATTAGATCAATCAGACCTTGACAAGAGAATTATGGATGTTAAACAAAAGAAAGAACAGATAAGAGAAAATTGATTTTATTTTGATTATTGGGCGAGAGAAGGCTTAGAGAGTTAAGTAATCAATGAATGAGAATGTTGAAGGTTTTGGAGATGTTTAATTATTAGGAGGAATAATGCTCGTGCTTTTTTACTTTAACTCATGCAAAAATCTTTTCACAGCAAATTATTTATAATCAAATTTTAATTTCTTGGTAACTTAATTTCTCTTAACTTAATTAATCGCCAATTCCTTGGTCAAGTAATTAAGAGAAGGGGTGAATAACGATTTCGATTTTAAGCCACACAATATTCAAGAACTATTCCTAGCTGAATTATATGTCATGTATTCAAAGACTAATTCTAAATAATTGAAGATTATGAGATGAGTTTCAAGCTAATTTCAAAATTAATTTTTTGAAGTAATAACAGAATCCAAGATAGAATTAGAATATTTTTCAACAATTCTAACCATTAGTGATGAAGAGAAAAACTCAATCTTAAAAAATAGAAAAACATGAATTAAAATAAAGAAAATACTCACATTATAAATCTATAAATCAAACAGAGTTCTTAACCTTCAACAATGGAAGTTTAGTTACTCATAATAATGAAGAAAACTAAAGAGATGAGAAAGATGCATGTATGTGGCTTCGTGGATGCTCTCTCTTGTGAACTTTGTTCACTTATTTATATGCTAAGTTCTATCTAAAATTCAAATTCAAAAACAAACTCTTATCTTATCTTATCTTTAGGAATGATAAGATAGCTACCTACTTAAATTTAAATCAAATCTCAAAGCAATAGTTCAAATCTAATCTAGAAATAAATTCTAACAACCAAATCTTATCTTTAAAAAAGGAGTTAATATTAACTAATCAATTGAATCTTAAATTTTCGGTTGAGATTAGAGCTTTATAGGAGTGCATATTGAAATTGGACCTTGACAAGTATTGTATCCCTGGGAGTTTGGAGTTTGAGGCACTGGGGCCACTTCTTGAATTTGGGCTTGGCCTAAAATGGCCTCCAGGGACGAGGGCCACTGGGCGTCGATGATGGTACTGATGGTTGGCCGCTTGACTTGGTGTTTTGGGTGCCCAGTCTTGGTGTCTTGGGTCCTAGTTAGGCCTTTCTTGGATTGTACTTATATTTTCCTGTTAAAAATATTTTAATTCTTGATTACTTTGAGAATAAAAACTCCTAAAAACACAATAATACTAAAATAACTCTAAATACTTTATTAGTTTTAAAATTCCACTTGAAAACATAAGAATTTTGATCAAAATCTAAGAAAACAAATTAAAAATAAACCTAAAAACTACTAAAACGAACAAACTCTTTTTCTGATTTAAAAAATTATTGCGTGTAGATAAAGGAGACAACACATTGACGTAGAAGCTTGATGGTGGCAATGATGAGAACATGAATGGCAGTAGCAGTGACCATACTCTCTCTCTGATCTCATACGTTACAGCGAGCTAGATGGTGACAATGGAAAAGTGATGAATGTGGTGGCGGCAAGTAGATCTAGAGTTTCAGATCTCACACTTTTTTTGTTCTAAATTGTTTTGAAAAAGTTTTTGTTTGGAGTGAAATTTGTTTAGGTTTAATTAGAGTAAGATAGAGTCTATATTTGTTTGGACAATTGGGTTTAGGAATTTACACTAGTATTAATCAATGAGAATTTTATATTTTTCTATAAATAAAATACGTTATCGAGGTTTTCTAAAACTTTCACACAAAAAATCCCATAAATAAGCAGAAATCTTATAGTGTGACTAAAGGCTCATCATCATCAGATGTGGCGTGCTGAAAGTCTTCTGAATTAAATTGAACATTTGAAAAATTTTGCACCCTTAACACTTTGGAACTTGCAATTTTAATGTCCTTCTTAAATGCATTCCTGGATTTTGTTAATTCATTCTTTTGTACTACCACGTTTATTACTACTTGAGCAATGATGTATTGGTATTCACTGGGTTTAGTATTTCTAGGGTTCCTACCTTCCTGGTCTTTATCATCACTGTGCCGTCAAGACGGCCTAATGTGTTGAACAATCTCGAAAAGATTTTCATCTTAAATAGCATCTTCCAAAGTATCATTCAGATCTATATAGTCTTCTGTTTTATGACCGTAGGACTTGTGAATTGTGATAAGTATAGTATTGTGATTTGTTCAAGGAAGCCCTTGGTCATATTTGTCTTGCCTTGGGAAGTATGCCCGTATGTGAAGGATATACGTGAAAAAATTCCTTACGCGAAGAACTAATAACTTCAAAGTAGTTTGACTCGAGCTCTCGACCTTATTAGGTGAGGAGGCTAGATTATTTCGTTTCGTCGAAATTTCTCTAAAAACATCCTCATTTCTTGTGTATTCCAGAGCAATATGATGAATTTCTTCCATAGATTTGACATTTTTAGAAGTTAGATGCCTTGTAAAACCTCCTTCAAGTAATCCAGCAATGAGACAAAGACACACAATCTTGAGAGTTCGTGTGTTAACTCCAAGAGCGCTTTATTAAAGTGATTTAGGTAATCTTAGATGCTTTTTTCAGATCTTTTCTCCACAGCAAGTAATGAGATAAGATGCTTGGCTTGAGTTCGTCTTGTGGTGAAATGAGCAAGAAACTTTATTTTGATATCATGAAACGAGGAGATAGAGCCAGAAGGTAAAGTATTAAACCATGTCATTGTTGGCCCAGATAAAATAACCGAAAATGCCTTACATCTTATAGAATTCCTTACACCTTCTAAGTTCATTCGCACCTCAAAGGCATCAATGTGTTCTTCAAGATCGAGATCGCTGAGATTGCGAACGTTCTTCAAGTCTACGCTCTAATTCTTGCATCTTATGATGCATTTCCTGCATCGTATGAACGTAATCTGCCGGTCCCAAGCCGATGAAGTGCCGAGCTTTCGTGTTGTGGTCTTGATGCTGCCCAAAGCCTGAAGAAACTTGATGTTCATCCGTTGTATTGGGATCAGTTATGTTCCATCCTCGTGAAGCATTTTCTTATGAGGCATGTTTGGGCTGATGGTTGATTGTATTTTGTGATCAGCTATGGTGCTAAGCGTCTCGAGGTCCCTACAGGCAGTACCAAATGTTCCTACCATTGGTTGGTTATGAGCTTATAAGTTTTCGAGATCCTGATGTAAGCTGTGCGGACACCAGGCGGGGAGGGCAACCTGCAAAGGCACTCTAAAACTTAAGTCAATTGTGCACTTAGAATAATTGTAGTGATGAAATGTGTCTTACCTTAAGGTTCCATTTTTCCTGTATTATACTGCTACTTTGAGACCATTAGGCATTTACGACCTTGAGTATACGTTTTGGTATTGCGATTTATCAGATTTTTAAGTTACAACTCCAGTTATTTCTCTAATATGCTTTACCCTTGTGTCATATTTGTAACGTATGAAGAATATTTAATTGGATTCTCAGTATACTATTCTTATCCAAAACACAGTGTTATATTTTTTATTATTATTAAACAAAGAAAAAAAGTTTAATAATTAGCAAAATTTATTAATTTTTGCCAATACTTTTAGTTATTAGTCAAATTTTTTTTAGTTTAGCAATTTAATAATATATTTTTAGTCTATATTTTTAAATATTAATAATTTTTTACTCAACTCTTATTTTTCTATTTGATTTTGATTTCCATAGTGCCAGAATGCACACATTTGATTTAATTATGAATTCTTGCATTTATTTTTGTTTTGTAATTTTATTATTTAATTATATTAAGTGTACACTAAAATTAATTATTAATATAAAATATATATTAAATATAAAATATAAATTAAAAATAAATAATTTTAATAATTAATTTTAGTATATAAATAATATTTTTTAAAAAATACTTTAACAAATTAACATTCACCAAAAAGAAAAAATGAAGTGTCTGGAGCCCAATTTGAAGTAACAATCACGCCATTACTTTCGGCTTTTAATCCTTTTAAACCCCCACTACTTCACCCTTATGTAATTATGTTCCTCCACTATCCCCCACGTCTCATGCATTATTAACGTTCTTTGAGTAAAATGGGTCACTTTTCATGCTTCGTTGTTCTAGCTCTCTCATTTCTCACTCCCTCCTCGGCAGTTCATCAACACTCTAATCTGGTTGTACAAGATATAGACAGGTATACTTAATTTCTAATAAGCCGTAAACTTATATTCTTCACTTCATATATATATGCACCTATGTATATGCCTCTAAATTTCATTTTGGACGGAAAATACCCGTTTAAAAATATACGTTAATGAACTGTTTGAATCAATGTTTTATTTTCTTAATTTTTTTCAGAAGAATTCTATTTTATAAATAAAAAGACGAATAAAATTTTTTTTATTATATTTACTTTTTCTTTTCTGACAGCTTCTTCAAAATAGAAAATAATGAAAATAGAATATGGGTTTTAAACCAAAATAGACCCTAAGTGATTTTTTTATTTTTGGTGCCTTAGTTAAACAATTTTAAAATTTTAATATATTTAAGTAAATATGTCTAAATATATTAATTTTACAATATTTTCAATAAAAGAAACTTAAATTTTAAAATAGAGAAAGTATGTAATTACATAAACTTTTACTTATTATTATGCCAAGTTTCTAGCTCAATCTCAAGCCCTTCTATCCTTGCCTCCAAAATGAACCTCACAAACACATTCTATCCAAAATTAAGCCAGTTTTGTGTTTGATAATTATTTCGGTATCTTCCGAAAATTAATAGGTAAATTATCCTCTCTCGTATATACTATAGCATAGTAATCCTAATTATACATGTATTGAACACATAAAATAATTTGTTTTATATATTTTAATTTATTTGAATATAAAATAGCATATTTAAATTAAATTCTAGATAATTAGCTTATTGTATTATTTTTATTTTCGTATTACTATAAAACTATTTAAATATTTTCATACATTAAGTTTAATTTTTTATCCAAATTTAAATTGGTTAAATGTGATCATTTCATATGTTAAAAATGTGCAAAAAAAATCTATTATCCAATAATAATATACATAAAAAAGGTAATTTATCCTCTATTTTTCGGAAGTTATCCAAACAATTGTCTTTGTTTTTCTCTTTCTCCACTCTCCCTCTCTTTTTTGCATACCTCTACTTTATGTAGGTTTAAAAAAAAATATCCTTGAAGTTTTTAATGACCAAAAAAAATTTCTACTTATTGAACTCTTATATTTTTATACATTACATGAAGTTTAATTAGGAGGAAGAATAATGATGACTAAAAAAGAATTATTTTTATGTACAATTAATTAGCATAAAAGAATTTTCAAACTGATATCTAATCATATATAAATATGTAGATAAAAATAACTACTTACATAAATTTTTTCTTTAAATAGTCATTTAAACTCATTAATATAATCGATTAGTATAAGAGTAACAAAAATGCTATGAATGTTAAAATTTTCCTTGAATCCTTGATCATTAAATCAATTATTATCAATTATTATGTATTTATATATGTGTTATTTAATTTATTTTTAATATATAAAAAATATTAAAAGTCATTAAAATTATTGTTTTTGGCTTAGTATTTTTGTTTTTTAATAAAAATGAAGATATTCGAATCCGTTTAGATAAGTACGAAAAGACTATGTTATTTGAGTTATAACTCATTAGAGTTTTTTGACTATCAGTTAATCATTAATAATTAAAAATATAGAATAAAGTACGTTATTCAATTGTTAAATTAAAATAATTAGACTAAAGAAATTAAATAGATATTTAAATAATGAACAAAACAAATACATTTTGATTGCCTATAATTTGTTGGAAAAGTAATTCAAGGTCAAATGAAACTATTAAAAAATGGAATTAGAATCTTCTAAAGTTTGAATTTTATTTTAGAGAGTATTAATTTTATAGACGAGACTAAAAGTATAGATGAAAGAGAAATTATTCAAAAGTAGAAGATCACACTTTATTTTTTAAAATGAAATTCAAATTATAGAGAATCTAAATCCTAAGAAATGTATGTCTCAATTCAGTTTTGTTTTATAACCTCATTGCAGAGGCATGAATGGGTCAAGAAGAAACTTGGGTTACTTTTCATGTGGAACTGGTAATCCCATTGACGACTGCTGGCGTTGTGATCCAAACTGGGAAAACAACCGTCAAAGACTCGCAGATTGCGCCATCGGGTTCGGCAAGGACGCAAACGGAGGAAGAAACGGCCAAATCTATGTAGTAACGGACTCCGGCGACGACGACCCTGTGAACCCAAAACCAGGAACACTAAGACACGCAGTTATTCAAGACGAGCCACTATGGATCATTTTCAAGAGAGACATGGTGATCAATCTGAAACAAGAGCTTGTTATGAATTCCTTCAAGACTATTGACGGAAGAGGTGCTAGTGTTCACATTGCCAATGGTGGATGCATCACCATACATCATGTGAGTAACATCATCATTCATGGTATTCACATCCATGATTGTGTGCCAACTGGGCATGGGTACATAAGAGACTCTCCAAGCCATTATGGGTGGTGGACGGTGTCGGACGGCGACGGAGTTTCCATCTTTGGTTCGAAACATGTGTGGATTGATCATTGCTCGCTGTCTAACTGCCATGATGGTCTCATTGATGCCATCCATGGATCGACGGCTATTACCATATCCAACAATTACATGACGCATCATAACAAGGTGATGCTGCTGGGTCATAGTGACGAGTACACTCAAGACAAGGACATGCAGGTCACAATAGCCTATAATCATTTTGGAGAAGGCCTCGTTCAAAGGATGCCAAGGTCGGTACCGCTACCCTTTTTTTTATTTATTTAAATTAACATTCAGTTTTATTTATGTAAAATTAATGATTAAAAATTATTGGTTAAATTTATTAGATTATCTAATAATTTTTAATTATTATTTTTATAGGAAGATAATTGCATGTTAATGTTTACTTTTTTTGTATTAATTATTATAAGGTGAAAATTTTTGTACATTCGTTTTTATATGAAATTAATAATTAAAATTAATTAAATAATTTAATATATTTGATTAAATTATATTTTTAATTGTGAATTTCACATGAAGATACAAGTGTTTACCTATTAGTACTCTTATTATAACAGTATACGTAAATCCAAAGTTGTATTCATCTTCCATATGTGATCTTCTTAACCANTATATATATAATAGATAATTAAAAAATGTATAAATTCTAAATCTCCACCTTAAATAAATTAAAGGATAAAATATATTTTTCATCCCCAAAGTTTGGCAAAAGTTTTAAAAATATCTCTAAGTTTTATTTTGTTTCAATTTTGTCACAGAAGTTTTTGATTTGCATCAAATATATTCTAGGAGGCTAAATTTTTGAAAAATTTAAGACTAATATAACAATAATGCATGAAGTTATGTTTGATTTGCTTGTGTTTTGGGGTTTTTCTTATGAAATTGTTGTTGAATCGATTTTAAATTTTTTGAAAAATTAGCTGTCAGGAGTATATTTGATGCAAATCGAAAACTTCTGGTACAAAATTGAAACAAAATAAAATTTAGAGGTATTTTTAAAACTTTTATCAAACTTTAAGAACAAAAAATATACTTTACCCTAAATTAAATGACTAATTAAAATAGGATCACTGTTTATCTACTCTTACAATCTTTGGATTTAATAAGGGTATATAACAGTGTCTATATATAAAAAAATGGTAATAAGGGTACATTAGTCAATTTGTGATAAAAATATGCAGGTAGTATTGATAGCTCAATACCTTTAAATAACTTTATATAAGATTGAAGATATGCAATGAAACGTATACATGTCTTTATATATAGGTTGTTACGTACTTTTCAAAGAAAAAATATATATAGAATCATTATTATGATGTTGGTGTAACATATGGTTAATTAAATATAATGATGTTGCAGGTGCAGACATGGGTATTTTCACGTGGTTAATAATGCCTATACTCACTGGGAAATGTACGCTATTGGCGGGAGTGCTAACCCAACCATTATAAGCCAAGGGAACAGGTTTCTGGCACCGGATAACAGGTTCAGCAAGGAGGTGACGAAGCACGAGATTGCGGCACAGAAGGAATGGAAGAACTGGAACTGGAGATCTGAGGGGGACATGTTCTTGAATGGAGCATTCTTCCGAGAATCTGGTGAAGGTGCTCTTTATACCTATGCTAGGGCATTGAGTCTCAGTGCAAGGCCATCTTCTTTGGTTGAATCAATGACCACCACTGCTGGTGCACTCAACTGTAAGAAGGGTAACCGTTGCTGATTAATCCCTAAATGGTTGCTTGTTACTTTTGTTGCAAAATCGAACATGCTGGGCAAAAATAGTGCGAACAAAAACTTATCCAACAATGGGCATGCAATTGCATTTTATAAGTTTAGTATTATATTATTTAGTCAGCTTAAAATTATCACCATAGCAAGGTATATATAATACGTTACTCCAATTCTTGAAACGGCCTCTTATAGAATTTAATAATGACTTAATGAGTCACACATATAACTACGTGGTCTTTAACTCGTCCTGTTGTCCACATAAATTAAACACGACTATGACAAAAGTCTCATCTTAAAAGTACAAATTGGTTCTAACTTATCATAAGGTATATTTGCTCTCAGAAAAAAAAATGCATTAACCTCTCATGAAGACTTAATAAGCATACAAAAAATTGGATAATTGAAATGAAGATTGTTGCTTTTCAGAGTTTGAGAAAATATATACGGTCTGTTTGGGAATGATGGTAGAGAAGGCAACGGTGAAAAGGAGTGCCAAATTAGAGAGGAAATGACACATTAGTTCACTCTTCACTTATCTCTTTTATTTTATTAATTAACTACACTCGATTCCATCATCTGAAAAATCTTAAAAATAGCCTTTGAGTTTGACATTCCTTTAAATCAAACTTGCTATCCTGACTCGTCGGGGGAACAAAAGGTCCGTATTTATAAGGCTTGTAATTATCTTAGCAGAGTATACTTGCTTAGTCTATGTTTTCATGACTAAAATATTGCCACTGCAGCAGTGCTTATGAGTTATGAGAGAGAAGGAAAATATCTGTCAAATTATAAGTAAATGACAAAAACACGTTATGAAATTATTAATTTAAAAATTATTTAATATTTGAGCTGCTTTTTGCCTTAATACAGTTAACGGTGTAAATTACTTGGTACAAATTGTCAACTGGTAACTTATCTTGAAAATTGTTATCCAAAACAGAATGGTACCTCGGCTAACTACTATTTTTTGGGTGTTAACAAAATTGTCAAAAACACTAAAACAAAGGCTACTCTGTGATGTGTGAGGTGTTGCTACTATTTTTCAGGTCTGAGAAGGTACATATTCAACCAAACCTTATAATATACAAACGGAATCAATAAATAAATTTGGCTTGATTCACGACTCGGAACTTAGGATATGCAATAAAACATTTTAACACAAGCCAAATACTTAACCAAGAATCATACAGGAATTCAAAACTCCATAAACCAATGAGATATCACACATCAGGGATGCAATTTTCCTCCTCAAGGGCTTTCCTCTTTGTTAAGTTGTTGATTAGTAACTAGTTATTCTGTTGCAGAGCCTCTGCTTCGGCCTTTGCCATGGGATCAATTTCGTCTTCTTTTTCTCCTTCCCGCTCTTCGGCAGCTTTTTTCCTGCGCAGGTCTTCTGCTGCCTGATTTGCAGCTCGACTCTCTGCCTCAAGACGACGCATCTCTTCTTCTTGTTGTTGCCGCTCAAACCAGGTGTCAGCATCAGCCCAAACTGAAATTCAAAATGCAGAGTCATCACAGATCAAGAAATTGGATCAGGAATGCTACCACAATGATATGCAAAGAGGGTTCAAACAATTTCTGCCTATCTACAGCTTTAAAGTTCAGAATGCCACAAATTAAATGTTTATCTACTTAAGGATTGTGTATATTTGTGCATAATACACTACCAAACTCAACATAAATTCAAAGAATTGTGTAAACACATCTCTCACTTTGTCACTTCTTTCTTGATTCAACGTGATTCGTATTGAAAAAGTGTATATTTCACCATTGATTCCTTCCTATATGTTATTCTCTCTCTACATCATTCGGAATGGTCTCCAATCCATCGATAACTTTGCAAACAAGGGTCATGACTTAAAACATACTGATAAAAACACAATGGTGAATATGGTAAGGTGAAACCTGATGCATCCATATTAGGGTTATCTTTCCTCCATACCCACCCTTAACCCCTTCTTATTTGTAAGCATTAATTACTAGAGAGGCACACCTAAAATCATGGCTTGTAATAACATGTTAATCAAATAGGAAACTAAAAAAAATCTACAAATGAGAAATCTTATTCAAAGAGGTCTTGACAAAATACAGGTTTACTAAACTTGAGAGTTGAAAATCAGCAATCAATACCAAGTCATAACGTTTACCCTATTCCTCCCCCCTCCTCCTCCTCCTCCTCCTCCTCCTCCTCCTCGTTCCTCCTCTTTCTTGCACTAAATCCATCATGCCAATGCACATCCAAACCCGTACCTAGCTAAACTCCATCAATTGCCACCACCAAAAGCAATTCAGTTCAGATCAGACACGTTTAATATTAGCATCACTTTCCAAGCCACATTTTAAATTTTCAATGATCCAATCTTAGCAGGTTCCACTAACAGCAACACATCCATGAAGGACCAACCTATTGTTATCTAGCCAACCAGCATAAAATCATCAACCTCTTTAGTCACCCGTATTTTCCAATAAAAAAAATGTACATTTGTTCCAAACCCCGATTATTTTTACAATTAAAAAGAA
>NC_029777.3:97833556-97846650 GCF_000817695.3 Arachis duranensis | reverse complement strand
GAGAGAGGTGACGTGTAATGTAAGCGTACTTGGTTGAGCGGCCCAGCCCTGCTCACCACCCTTGATTTTCTCAGGGAGGGCATAGTTAACAGTGAGTACACGGCCGTAGAGTTCAGCGCCATCCATGTTATCCATGGCGGCAGCAGCGTCCTCCCTCTCAAGAAATGTAACAAAGCCAAACGACCTGTGCTTCTGCGTTGCCTGGTCAAGTGGGGTCTTAACATCCTTAATGTCCCCGAAGGGTATGAAGGCTGCATGAAGTATGGACTCGTTAACTTCCTCAGCTAAACCACCCACATATAGAGTGTTCTTCTGCACTCCTTGCATCATTGCTGCCATTGTTTCTTGCCCTCTCTTGGTGACTCGCAAAGTTGTCAAGAATGAGTTCCTACACAGGCACAAAAGAGGAGCATAGGAAAGAAGAAAGTAGGAGCCTAACAAAATGTAAATACCTACAAGGACTCATAAAAACACAAATAGAGAAAATAATCACAATTACGAAATATCAAAATACTATTATGTTATAATAGCTCAAAATGCATAGTGTTCAAACCTGGCCAAATTACTACTTAGTACTTAACTTTAAAACATATATAATGGTATTTAGTTCATACTCCTAACAAATGAACACGCCTCCAAAAAAAAGGCAAGCATTCGAAAATAGACAAACAATATAGCACATTCCAGAAACATCCAAAAATTCCAACAACATTCATTCCACTCATTGTCTTCATGCAATCACACAATCAATCTAATAGGCAAACACTCAAACATGACATATATAATTGAAAGTAGAATTAAAACTCTATTAAAAAAAATGCCATGTAAATTATAATAAAATCATAAATAATCACACAAAAACAAAACTATATTCTAATGTAAATCCAGAAAATGCACAAATAGAAAGTCAACATCACTGTATTTGTTTCCTATTCTTAGAGCACAGATACCCTTCACAATTTTAACACTTACCTAAGTTGGTTGTCAGGTGCAAAACATGTCACTGTTGTTCTTGTTATATCAGAACAGCTGGGGAAAAAATGATGCATATTAGCATTAAAGAAAAATTGAAAACTAGGGAACTCCATGAGCAAAGAAAATTAAACAATTCCTTGAGCATCATGATACATAATAAAGCATATAGGATACAGACATACGATGAATTTTCAACTGTAAGCTTTAAATTTTGAAGAATGCTTTGCGATGCAGATAAACATAAAGGATGTTCAATAAGATGCTTGACTAGAAAATATACGTGTGCATGATCACAAACTAAAAGACACGGCTGATGCCATTCCACAATCTTTAATCCCATAAAGATAAGCATGGACTCAGACAAAAAAAAAACCCAGAAAGGGAAAATGAGATACATCTCAGAGGTTGACATATCACAAGAAGGTAAAACGGTATACATATTTCAGTAGAATTCGTTGTTTTGTTAACATGCCAAACACATGGAAATGGCCTAATTACTTTTCAAGAATTTCCTCTCCTTTAATATAAACATGTGAAAAATCCAAAGAGAATAAAAATAAAATAAATAACAAAGGTGGTTCTCCTTTAAAATAAAAGGATTATATACTTAGTTTAGTCATTGGTTGAAACAGTGACAAAGACGAATAGGGTTAGAGGTTTTCTCTTCTTTTCTCTTTTTTGCCAGAGCGGGCACGCAAACTTAATTGGAGCAAGGTTCTGAAAACCGAACCAGTAATCGAATAGTTTTAGTTATTGGTTTACTAGTTTATTAGTCCAACCGGTTCAACTATGGTTCAACTAGAAAAACCGTTTTATGATAATAAGTTATAAATAATCACCCTAAAATATAATTATAGTCTAATATAAATCTTAAAATATCTTCCAAATTTAAAACACTACATGAAATATCATCAACCAAAATCTTATAATCTTATTAAAGTACAAACAAAAGTTAAATAACAAAAGAAAATATCCAAATATAAATGAAAGTTTGTCATCAATCATCAAAATCTACAAAAATTTGATGTAGATTTGTAGACAACTGACAAAATTATACTTCCATTAAAATGGCTGGATTGAATCACAACGCACAAGTTAAAGATAGAGAATATTGCCTTAATGTAGCTGAGTCAAAAAGTAAAACAAAAAATGATAGTGTTGCACAACAAACACACAATAGAGCCTGAAACAAAAAACATCCAACACAGAGGAGAGGCAGCAAGTCAGCGGAGATCGAGAGCAGGGACAGTGCAACCAAAAAATGAACAAAACAATGAAAACAAAGTTTTTTTTTTTTTCTTCATAAGAACAGAACAATGAAAACATGAAGCATATAATAAATCAAAGATCACCAATATCCAGCCATAATCTCAAAGACAACAGTAAATACACAACAACAATATAACAAATAAACAAGAAAATCCAGCAAATTAAATCGCAGCAACCTAACAATTTAGCAAATTAAAACAACAGCAGCCCAACAATTTAGCAAATTATCAATTTAACAAGTTCAAGAACAGAAAATCACAACAAAAACAAAAAAAATTAAAGATAACAAAAGAACAACACAAGAACAATTAGCAAATTAACAAGTTCACAATAACAGTTAAAGCAATAAACAGAGAATAACTGAACAATTAAAACAAAGATCAACAGAGTAGGAAAATTACACCAAATCAAATTATAGTAAATTATAAGACAACAACAACGCCAATTAAAATTTAAAAGAAAGCAACAACGACAGCAGGAACAACTAAAAGTTACATAACAACACCACCAACAATTAAATCAAAATAACACAATAAAAAGTTAGGCAGCAGAAATAAAATTTTTCAAAAATTAACAAGGATTATAAGGTTTTCAGGCTTTCAACACAGTACCAAAAAAGGCAACAAAACAGAGTACAGCACAATAGCAGTGAGCTAATCATTCAACAATTCAATCTGAGTAGCACTAGCAGTAGCAGAATCCTAATCCGAAGAACAAAAATCCAAGAACGAAAAATTCAAATAAAAAACGAAGAAACAAACCTAAGTAGCACTAGCAGAATCCTAAACCTTCGTTCTGACTTCTGAGCACTCTGAGCAGAGGGGCAGAAGCGCGACGGAGACGAAGGCCAGGCGACGATCACGACTCGAAGACAGTGGTGGATTGGAAGTGCTGCGGCTGAGCAAACGAAGGGCAGACTCCAAGACGCCGAGCTCGAGGAAGAAGCTGCGATTGGTGGGTTGGAAACTTCGAGCACCACGACCAGACGAAGACAGTGGTGCCTGAGCGCGACGGACGACGGCAGGAGCACCACGGAGCAGACAAAGACCAGGGACTGACGCCCAGCTCGAGGGATAAGGTGCGATTCTTGAATGAGGAAGAAGAGCGGACAACCAAACGACGACTGCGTTTGCCGGAGCGGGACGGGCGGCGGCAGTCCTTGCGGCGGTGGTGGAAAAGCTAGGTTTCAGGGTTTGGACTTTGAGCTTTGTGAATTTTGAACTGCAGATATGGGGAAGGAAGGGATTCTGATCTCTCTCTAGTCTTTTAAGTTCAAAACGTCGGCGTTTTTTATAAACCGGCCGGATCCCAATTTAGTCTAACCAACCGGTTCTTGACTGGTTCAACAATTTATAAATGGTTTTTAAAATAGCAATATTTTAGGACCAGTAGAAGTGTTTGGTTTTTGGTCGAATTGGTTCGATTATCGGTCCAATTCAATTCGATTTCTAAAACCATGAATAAGGAATATCATAGAAGATATTGAGAATTACTCTGTTTTCTCTACACCTTAATAATTTTACTCTTTTATCATACGAGTTAATACTCAATAATTCATAAAATTTGATTTGTGATTCAATTTAGTCATCTAATTTTCAATTGATCCAAGTTGTACTGTAAAATTTTTGTGGCACGATTAAAAGACGTGATTTTATTATTTGTGCCAAAACGATGTCGATTTATTCCTCCTCCTCTTTTTTCTTCCCCTTAATGTTTGGACTTTCTACCACCTTCAATCATACCTTTTCAAGTGGTAGCAACTAAATGATGAGAAAATTCAGACATTGAGGAGAAAGAAGAATAAAAGAGTAAAACGACATCATTTTTTGGTGACAGAAATGGATAATAAAACTAACTTAAGTCACCGTTTTAAAATTTTATGTTACAATTTGAATTAAATTAAAAATTAAAGGACCAAATTAAATTGAAATCAAATTTCATGACCATTTTAAATATTAACTCCTTAAATTACACGAGTCCATTTTTGGATTTTCCAAATATTTGTATTGTATGTCTTAGGCTTTTTTATTTGATATGATAATTTAAGGGTAAAATACTATAATAAGCCAAGGAGAATGAAATTTTACACAAATAAGCCAAATGAAAAATTGGTTCATGAATCTACCAACGCACATTACTATATAGTTCGAATCAGGTTCATTCGAACTCTATTCACACATAATTCGAATCATGTTGATTCGAATTATGCACAAACGTGCACACATACTAATTCGAATCATGTTGATTCGAATTACATTCACACACGCTGCACATAGTAATTCGAATTGAACAGATTCGAATTACTCATGATTTAATTATGTCCATTTTTTATTAAAAATTTAATAATTGATTAAAAAAATTAATAATTTAAAAATTAAAAAATATATATTTTATTTCATGCATTAAAAAAAAGCTAACAAAATATTTTATTACGAGACTTCTTTAAAATATTAGTGAGCTATCAATTCGAATTTCATACAATACTCTTTTGCGCATTTTTAATAGCTCATGAATATTTTTTTATAAATTTTTTAAATAAATTTATTTAAATTATACCACAAAAAAATATTTTATTCTATACAAAATAATTTTAAAAATGGCTTAAAAGATGTTAGGAGTACTATAAAAATTTATAATGTCCTAATGACTTAGGACATTAAAGAAATACTCTACATAGTCAATAATAATTTAGAAATTAAAAAAAAATATAGTTATAACCAATATTTACCTAAATTAGTAAAATATTACAAACTTTCATAGTATTCCTAACATTTTTTAAGCAATTTTTTTAAAATTATTTTGCATAGAAAATGGCTTAAAAATGCCCTTTATTCTAGGCAAAACAATTCAAAAAAATAGCTTAAAAAAATGTTAGGAGTACTATAAAAATTTGTAATGTCCTAGTAATTTAGGTAAATATTGGTTGTAACTATATTTTTTTTAATTTCTAAATTAGTATTGACTATGTAGAGTATTTTTTTAATGTCCTAAGTCATTAGGACATTAAAAATTTTTATAGTACTCCTAATATTTTTTTAAGTCATTTTTTAAATTATTTTGCCTAGAATAAAGTGCATTTTAAGCCATTTTAAGCCATTTTCTATACAAAACAATTTAAAAAATGGCTTAAAAAATGTTAGGAGTACTATAAAAGTTTGTAATATTCTAGTAATTTAGGTAAATATTGGTTATAACTATATTTTTTAAATTTCTAAATTATTATTGACTATGTAGAGTATTTCTTTAATGTCCTAAGTTATTAGGACATTACAAATTTTTATAGTATTCCTAATATCTTTTAAGCCATTTTTTGTGGTATAATTTAAATAAATTTATTTAAAAAATTTATAAAAAAATATTCATAAGCTATTAAAAATGCGCAAAAGAGTATTGTATGAAATTCGAATTGATAGCTCACTAATATTTTAAAGAAGTCTCGTAATATTATATTTTGTTAGCTTTTTTTTAATACATGAAATAAAATATATATTTTTTAATTTTTTAATTATTAATTTTTTTAATCAATTATTAAATTTTTAATAAAAAAATTGACATAATTAAATCATGAGTAATTCGAATCTGTTCAATTCGAATTACTATGTGCAGCGTGTGTGAATGTAATTCGAATCAACATGATTCGAATTAGTATGTGTGCACGTTTGTGCATAATTCGAATCAATATGATTCGAATTATGTGTGAATAGAGTTCGAATGAACCTGATTCGAACTATATAGTAATGTGCGTTGGTGGATTCATGAACCAATTTTTTATTTGGCTTATTTGTGTAAAATTTCATTCTCCTTGGCTTATTATAATGTTTTACCCATAATTTAATCAAAGGCTTAAATAGCAATAGATTCAAAATACAAAAACTCGACAACATAGCAAAAGATTCAATAGCAACAAAAACACAAAAAATTACAAAAAGCAACTGAGGCAAAAACGACTCAACAAACATAGCAGCAGCAATAACAACTCAAACACAGCAAATTACAAGTAACAGTTCCAGAAAGCAAAGTAAAATAATAATAATAAAACAAGATATGAGGACAGAAGACTTACCCGGATTAAGGCAGCGGCAGAAGAACGACAAGACGAAGTGACAGGAGGAAGCGTCGAAGACGAGCGACGATAGAAGCAAGGAAATGACGGGGTGAAAGGCGCCGGCTCAGACAGACAGAGAAGAGAGTTTTATGGAGGGAGAATGGGTTGGGATTGGAAGGTTTACAGGTTAGGATTGGTTCATTCCTTTTTGTCGGACCAAAACAATGTCGTGGAGCGGGCCTCCGATTTTTGGGAAAAACCCAAGAATCCTTCGAGTCGTCCGGTTTGCCGGTTCCCAGGTAATTTTCCAACTGTAAACTGGATTTTGAATTATTGAACTAATCGGTTTGCCAGATTTGGTCTAATTTTTAAAACAATGCAAAATGTGCATGAAATATTAAAAACTACAATAATGGCTTTTTTTTTTTTTGCTTATTAAAGTTTGTTCATATTATTTCAAAAAAGAATNNNNTGAAACATTTATTTATTCTATTATAATAAATTTAATTATTTTAACAATTAATTATTTTATTAAAAGATATATAAAATAATATGTACTAAATACATAATGAATAATTTATTAATTACTTTTAATATTTACAAAATATTTTTTTATAATCATAGATAGATTAAGAGAAACTATTTAAATATTTTTTATTCACACAATTTTAACTACGATGTTAATATTGATGAATATAATAATTAAATAATAAATAAACGTCTTTTTTAATTTTGATTATTTGTTTGAAGGATTAAATGTTTATTCATAATTTAAAATTTTTAATTAAATTCGAATAATCTAAGTAATTAATTTAAACGATTTTTATAAACAGTAATATGAGAATATATCAAAAATCATGCATAACTAAGTTATTTGAATAATTGAAAACCAATTAGAATTTTTTAAATTATGAAAAGGCATTCTATCTTTAGGCCATTTTTTAATACAATTTTATACTTGAGAATCTCTTCTGCCAATCATTAATACGTTATTGACATCAATAAGATAGTTGTCTGTTTTCGAAAATAAAACACAGATACATGGATAACAATGTTTAAAATGTGTTTAGAAGTAGAGATATGAACATAGAATATATTATTTTTAGAACACTATTTTATACTTTTGTATTTACTTCTTTTACTAAGGACAATAATAAATACAAAATTTAAAAAAATGGACACAGATTTTTTTATCAAAAATTTTTCTCTTTCTATCTATAAATATTATTCTACTATTATCTCTTCTTATTTTTTCTTAATTTTAGCTTCTTCTTTGCATCTCTCTGCGTTCTTTTTTTTTTTCAGATATTCTCTTTTTTGGTAGAATTTCTTACTTGATTGAATAATTAATTTATTCATTTTTATGGTTCATTCTCTTTTTTATGGCATGCTGTATTAATAGAGACTTAATTCACTTTTCTACTTTATGTTATTTTATTTATTCTTAATTTTGTTACTTTAATATTATTTTTATCTTATTGGTTTATAGACCAATTCTTCTTGTAATTTTCTGTACTCTTAGGCTGCGTTTGTTTGTAGAGACAGGACAAAACATGAGAAAACAGAGACAATAGGACGAAGACACTAAAAATTATCTTTTGTATATTGTGTTTGGATACGATGGACAAGACACTAATGTAATGTCTAGTATTATGTTTGAATACACATGGACAATACTAAAATATTATATGAAATAACTAAAATAGCCCTGTGATTCTAAATTTTCTACATCAATACAAATTAATTTAATAAAAAATAAGAGTACGTACGGAACTTAAAAAAAATATTTGAAGAGAAAAAATCAATTTTAAAAAAGAATCCGTTTTACATGAAAAAAAAGAGCTTTTGCACATAAAAATCTATTTTTATTTAGAAAACTAATTTTTTTTATTTAAAAACTGATTTTTCTTTTCAAAAAACTGATTTTTCTTTAAATTATATAAAATTAATTACAATTTATAAATTACTTTTTAGCATTTTAAAAGATCAATTTTACTTTTGATAATATTTATCTTTCAAAACTTTTAAGATTAATTATTTTTGTTATTATTTTTATTACAAAATAAATAATATAATATAAGGTTAAAATGGTATTGAAGTAAAACGATAAAAAAAAGAATTATCTACCCCAATAAAAAATTCTACAGAAAGAGTACCTAAAAAAGAAAGAGATAGAGAAAGAAAAGGAAAAAAATATCTCTGAACAATGCAATAGAAAAAATAAAAAGGATAACAGTGGAAAAAAAGAAAAACAAAATTTATAAAATTGTCCGTGTCCACTCTTCCAAATCACATGTCCATCATTGTCCTTCGTGAAAGAGTGGATACAAAAGTATAAAAAATTGTTTATGTTCAGTGTCCTTCGTGAAAGAGTGGATACAAAAGTATAAAAAATTGTTTATGTTCAGTGTCCATGTCTCTGCTTCCAAACACTTTTTAAACAAGTGTTGTCCATGTCTCCGTGTCCTGCCCCCAAAAACAAACGCTACCTTACATACTCTTATTTTTTATTAAATTGATTTGTACTTGATGTAAAAAATTTGAAATCCCACGACTATTTTAGTCATTTTGCATAATATCTTAGTTTTGTCTATGTCTATCCAAACATAATACAGGATATTATATTAGTATCTTATCCATTATATTAAAAACAATGCACAACAAATAATTTTTAGTATCTCTGTTCTATTATTTCTTTCTTAGTATCATGTCTTGTTCTGTCTCCAAATACAAACACAGATTAAATGATTGAGATAAACGAACTTAAGAATCATGCTAGCTTTTCCTAATGATCTAACAAGCTTTAGCTGATGCTACAATCATTTGCTCTTCAGAAATGCCAGCATTGCATATGTTAGCAAAAGTCCTCGAGTATTTTTTCCCATAAGTTGATAAAGTGCCGCAATGGGTCTCATAAATTTTCATCTGCATGAAACCAAAGTGGAAGAAATTAAAGATTATTATTTAATTTAACAGAGACAAATATATTGTCTACCATCTCATCATATAGCCAAACAAACCTCGTACAAGTTCACTTACATAATTCTTGAAGCAATCCCAATCATCCACAAGAGGTTGGCCTGATGGACGAACACTTGAGATCACTGATGCCACCTCATAGCCACTCTTTTCTCCAAATAAGAGATTTACAATACGTTTTATGTAATTGTCTACTTGCTCCCTCTCAGCTATTTCAAGTAATAATCTCTTTTCAGCTTCTGATTTTTCACTCGTACCTTCTGGAGCAATGCTCAACTTGAAATCATAAACAAACAATTTTTCTCTGATCTTCAACATTTAATTTCCAAGTTCAAGTACAAAGTGAAAATAGAACGAGATAAATAATTTAGTTTTGATGTAAATATCAAAGTGTATAATTTTTTTTATAAAAATGTTATTTACACATTAAAATTAGTCACTAAAATCAACTATCAATATATTTGTACATATATAAATACATGTGTGACTTAATTAATTTATTTTTAATGTGTATTTATATTCTAACATATATTTTATACTGATCACTGACTATATATGGTGATTCATTTTAGTGTACATATAGCATTGTCATTTCTTTTATATATTATCATGTAAAATAATTAGTTCATTTATATGACAATTAAGTAAAAGGTATGATGAAAGGTAATTTTTTATTTGTAACACACTATATATAAATATATAATCATATCTATTGATGTAGAAATATGTGATTAGCTAGATATTTATATAAAAATTTTGAGTGGTGCCACATGAACATCGATCTATGGCAAAATTAGCAACTACATCACCTACTATAAATATTTGATTATAATAGCAAATCTAATTTGAGTATCAAGAAGAAAAATAAAGAGAGAAAAATGAAGAAGGTGCGGGGAAATATAGGAATGGAGAACATGTTATAATTGAACCAAAATTTACAATTGTAATAAAACCTATATTCATATTTATAATAAAAAGATTGTAATGACCATGTGGGTTTGTGGTATACACACAAAGAATTTAAAAAAATATATATTTATTATAAGATATAAGAAATAAATTTAAGAAAAGGTTAAAAAAATTTGTAATACCAACGAATATTTTTTAACTGCATTCTATATTAGTTAATTGATATTAATTAATAATTATTTAAATTTTATTTTTTAAAAATATAAAATTAATAATTATTAATTACAAGTATATTTTTTCATATAAATAAGATAAATAAGATATCCGACAAAGCCAACCTTGTGCCTTAGATGGAGAATAGTAGCATCTCTTTGGCTGACAAATATTGTTGGAGCATCGAAAAAATATGCATTATTCGTTTTACTATTCTTGTTGGTGGCAGGGTTTGCACCAATGTAGTTAACCAGAAAATCATTGCTGATCATTTTATCTCCATATTGCATGACCTCAGAACTGGAGCCATCGTCCCAATGTAATGTTCTCTCTCTAACCTACATATTAAAATATTGATGTGTTAGTGATTTTAGTTATTGATTCCTATTATAAAATCTTGTTAGTTATATATTAAAATACATATTAAAATATAAAATACACTTTAACAATGAGTTAAATAATTTATATATTTATATATAAATATATAACGGTAACTGATTTTAGTGGCTGATTTTAAAATATAAATAATATTTTTATTATTTAATAAAATTTTGTATGTTATATTATATTTTTTAATTTGCATATAGTTTTAAGATTTGTAATTTTTTAAAAGAATAGTGTAATATCGTTATTTACTAAAATATGATTATAAGATTTTGCTATTGGTGAATTGTATTTTCAAAAAAAAAGGAAAAAAAATTCATTATCAACAAATTCACCTTTTAAAAATTTAAAAATAAAAAAGGACAATTTTTGCCAATGACAAATTAATAATACGCTATCGATGAATTTAATTTTTAAAATTTTAAATTAAAAATTATAATTTACCAGCGATAAATTTTATAGTAAAAAATTACGTACACTTGTATTTATATGAAATTGCTAATTATATATAAACTGTAAAATAATTTGATTAATAAATTGTTATTTAACGATTCTCAACTATTAATTTTACATGAAAACAATTGCACGTGAGTCTTTATTAAATTTTATTTATTCCTATATTTTTAAAGATCACTAACAATGCCTAATTTTTTAAATTTCACCACCCAATAAATCATATGCAAATGTTTTTGCCGTTATACCATGCACATTTTATTCATCATATGGATAAAGTTTAGAACTTTAGATAATGACTTACCCTTTCATATTGCCGTTTCAGAGTTTCTTTCCTCCCATCAGTTTTGTCACTGCCTCATCAAAACAATCGAAATAATGGATTTAATATAATATATATTATATAATATAATGGACAAAGATCAACCGATGCTATGCTCTTTCTATGTGAAGAACTAATTTTAAAAATTTTTAGTTTAGCGTAAATCACTAAAAATATTTTTGAAATCAAATTTTGTTTTATTTTTAAATAATTATCTAAATATTTCTAACAAAAATTAGATTAGATGTGTAAATTATTTATCACTTATTTGAAAAGTATATCCTTTTCTTGTTATTTTTATTATATGTTTTTAAATTTTTTACAATATAAATAAAATAATTTTAAAAAATTAGCTGATATTAACAGAAACCTAGCATATTGTAAATTTCACATTAAATGTACCTGTCTTCTAACCATGAAACACTAAAGACGTCGCCCAAGCAAGTGTCATATTCATTATCACAATAAGCAGCAAAACTCGGATCAGTTGAATTGGAAGCAGTGGTTGCGTATATGTTTAAATTATTCGTTAGAATCCCTTCGAACATGCTCCCAGATTCACATGCTTCCAAGTATATCACCTTTTCATTTGTGAATTAATGCATCAAATTCAATATCTTATATATGGAACTTGCTGCTAATTGAAACAATTCTACGTTTACTAAAATCTGATCTAGTTGATTTTTCTCAACAACTATAAAGAACGAGAGATTTAAGAGTAGAACTTACGATCTTTTTATAGCCCTTAGCGGCGTGTTTCTTTTTCAACACATCGATAAAATCGTTGGCAAAAACATTCTCACCAACCGGCATAGCTGATCAAATAATAGAATTTTGTGATTAATTATTTCTGTTTTTTTTAGTAGGAAAAATGAATTAAATGTAGATTCTAATAAACAACACACATGTTATGCAAAGTACTTACTAACGAAGCCGGGGGCACCATGATCAGCATAGTAAATAAAAATGGTGTCATTAGGGCCACTGTCCACCACTTTACCAGTGCCTCCAGTAATAGCACTTCTGTTACCACTAAGCACAGCATAAAATTTTTTGGCATTTGTATGTTCTCCACTGTAATCCTACATAACTTAAACAATCACATTCACATTCATCAGTGATATCATCATCATGCTCCATATATTTTAAAATAATTGTCATTTTAAAACTTTAGTATACCAATAATTTAATACGTCTAAATACAGTACAATTTGTATTAAAATACATTGTTATAATAAATGTATCAAATTTTTTAGTGATGAAATGGACGAAATAGGATCAATAATATCCATTAATTACAGACTTTTAATTTTTGTCTTTAAATTTTTCGACACATAATTAATAATTACTCCCTTGTTCTTTAATATAATATATGCAATATAATTAAGAGTAAAGTATATTTTTTTAAAAGAAATTTAAAAAATTTTAAAATTTTTTAATATTTAATTTAATTTCTAATATTTTAAATATATTTTAATTATACTCTTGAGAGTTAACACTATTAATAAAAATGTTAACGTAGCAATTATATAATAACGTGTCGTT
>NC_029777.3:97827127-97833149 GCF_000817695.3 Arachis duranensis | reverse complement strand
TCTCAATAAATATAATATGTTTTAAAGGTATTATCACTATAATTTTTATATAAAAATAATTTTATTGAATAATATATTTTATTTTTATTCCCAACGTTTATATTTTATTTTAATCTCATCGTTAAGGTTTACCTTGACATTTCAATATGTTTTAATTATACTCCTAAGTTAGACAATATATAATATGGCAATTCTATGTTACCGCATCACTCACACATCATCACAAAATTGCCATGTTAGTATTGTGGTTAATGGTGTTAACCTTTAATGATATGATTAAAACATATTTAGAATATTAAAAGCAAAATTAAAACAACTTGAACATTACAAATACTTTTAAAATTTTTTGAGAACTTAAAGTAACAAAAAGTATACTTGACCATATACTTAAGAAAAAGTATAGAGAGCCAATGACCTAAGCGTATAATGTGTATAATAAAGGTTTGGGAAGTATTAGAAATATAATCATTATTGTTACATTGTCCTGTCAGGTTACGCTTTTGAAATGAGTGGGTTCATGACATGGTATTAGAGTTCTAAATCCAAAAGGTCAAAAATTTTAATCTTTGGTGAACCAAAATCAATTTAATCTTTTGGGAAATATAATGAGAAATGAAAGCAAGTGTATGGCTAGTTGGTTTCAAGAACAAAAACACAATAATATTTATATGAAAATTGAACAGACTACTACTTACCTTGGGAACACCTTTATAAACATCTGGACCGTTGGGTTTATTGATTATAGTACCAGGTTTTGGGTTTTGTGTGTTATTAGCGATGTCATCATACATGAAAACAATGATGTTTTCATCCTTAAGACCACCTTTCTTTAGTACTTGATAGGCATGGCATACATCAGCTTGGTGCCTATAGTTTTCATACCCATTAGAACCAGCAACAAGGACACCCCATCTATTTCCATTTGCACCCTTTTGTTGTTGAATATTACGCATTATTGGACGAACACCCTCCAACGTTGTTATTGTCGAACTTAGACACATTGAGAGTATCAATGCAACCCAACAAGTGGTTTTATGATTCATCTTGCTTGAATGCAATATTTGTGTGGATGAAAGAAGGAATTCAAATAAATTAAAGGAGAGATGTATTATAGTAGCTATTGCATGCAATAATATCTTCTAAATGAATTTATAGCGGCAGAATTTAGTCTCACAATCACATGCTGGCGCATATGCATCCGTTAGTTCTCTTGCTTTAAGTAATCTTATCCCATTTAATTAATGTGATTTTGCAAAGAGTTACTTGCAAATAGCCAAATACTCGCCGGTTTGTTAACAAAAAGGTTAGTGCATATTAGTATGAATAAAGAAGTCATAAATAGAAGTCATTATTAGGGGGGAAAAGAGCAAAAATATTTATAAAATAATAGAAAATAAATTTAAAATAGTTCAAAATTATTTTATTTTATTATTTAATTATGACAATAATAGCATGACTATGAGAGTGACAGAGTGTATATGAGACTGTATCTATCAATTTTTCATCATATGACATGTTTTATGTTTGTCATTCATATGTGTGAGATACATGTGTTATGAATATAATAATTTCTTGTAATTATGAATTACTGCCACTATTTTATTCATTTCTTGTTTTCAATGAATAAAATCTTTTTTTTTACAATATAAAAATTATTATTGTGATGGTATATATAAAATTTTTTTTGGTGGCTGGGAATTAAAAAGAAAAAAAAAAGAAAACAACCAAATAGAAAAGGAAAATAAAGTCCTAAGGACTAAGAAGATACAAGGGAGTCCCGTTGAATACTCATTTCAAACTTCTTTTAAGGTATCGAAAGCTCTACATGCTGAGAATGCGATTTCATCGCTGTCTTTGGCATGATATCCATCACTATATTTGCATCTCTTAGGATCAAGCGAAAATCGATATGCCACTTCTAAGTCATAATATCTTTGACTTTAAGCACCAAAGGATCTAACGTTTTCTTGAGAATTGATAAACAAAATTAAAAGTCTCTAGACAATCTGCTTTGCAAATCACATCTCTTTGTCCCAAGTTCTAGGATAGAGAAAATCCTCTCCAGATAGTAAACAACTCTGATTGAAGAATATTGCAGCTCTTAATTATTCCCAAACAACCTTGTTGCCAATTTTCATTACAGCCTCTGCTAACACAGACAAAATCAATCCAATCACCAAAATCTAAGGTTGTGAAAATTGAACTGGTCATTAACCCGATTGAATATCTGGTTTAATGGTCCAATCGAAATCGAATTGTGATTAAACCAGTTTAATTAAATATTTAATAAAATTATTAAAAATTTAATATATAATTTTAAATATTTAAATTCAATTATTTCTAAGCTAATAAAATTCAAAATTTCACAGAGTTTACATCAACTTTCATATATCCTCCATCTAATAAAATAGAATAAAAAACCAATAAAAATCGAAAGTTAACACTTAACAATGTATATCTTTATTAAATGACACAAGTTTTGTTATTTCACTAAATCCCACCTGCCATAATATATTAGAATCAATTAGAATTCATTAGAATTATTTAGTATATCTGAATATTTATTATAGAATATTATATCTTTATTATTACAATTATCTTAGCATCTATAAATATCCTTTTATATTGTATTATTTCACACAATTTGAATAATACACTCTTCAGATTATTCTCTATTTTCTAACATGGTATCAGAGTCATGGTATCCTCTTTGAAGAGGATATGTTATTTTTCTTCTGGTGAAATCACCATATTTTTCACACTTTTTTTCTATTCTATTTTTCCTTGCCTTTTGTCACTTTTTTTTATGTTTTTTCACCTCATCGACTAGCCTATCTTTTAGATGGCGGTAGTTCTGTCTGTGCTTCCTTCAGACAGCGGCAGTTCCGTCTGCGCTTCCTTCAGACAGCGGCAGTTTCGTCTGCACTTTCTTTCACCAGTTCTGTCTGCACCTATTCTATTTGTTTATGCATTTTTCTTTATTCCATTTTTTAAATAAGTTTCACTTGAGTTTGAAGGGCGATATTAGAATATATTAGAATTATTTGGGATATCTGAATATTTATTATAGAATATTATGTCTTTATTATTATGATTCTCTTTGCATCTATAAATACCCTTTTATATTGTATCATTCCACACAACTTAAATAATACACTCTTCAGATTATTCTCCTTTTTCTAACACCACCCATGATACCAAGTGAGTGTATATTTTAAAGGGCCAAAGCATCATAAAAGACTAGATAGGATTTGTAAGAAGAATTCTGAAGCATCTACAAATATATGAGAAACTTAAGTCGGACTTAGAATGAATTTTCATTGTCTTAAAAACAAGTTCTCTTTGTAAAAGATATACAGTAAATGTAAGTTCTTTGAAAAACAAAATGCTTAATTAAATTGGGTTTTATCCCATAGAACAAGAAGCCACGACACATTTCAGCACACCACAAAATTATAAAGAATCAATTAAAATTAGCAATCTATTTTTTACCATAAAAATTTTTCAAATTGGAACAACCAAACAAACAACTCATACCCACAAAACTCCGAGAATCCAAAATTCAAGCAACAGACCACAGAATAAAAGAAAAAAGGAACAGAAAAAATTAAGAAGGTACCAATCTAATACCCATAAATTTATTAATTTTTTATTATAAGACAACAAGCTTTCAAAAGTAAAAAACAATTCAAATCTAATTGAGTCATATTAAAAAAGGAAGAATGCCCTAACTCAATGAAACTATAAGTTAATAGAAGAGGAGCTTCAATTTGCATAAAAAAGATACCAAAATAAATAATTCCATGGTGGCGGAGAGAGAGAGTCCACCACGATAAAAGAGGAACGTTCGTACTTGGTACTTTGGAGAGAGAGAGAGAGAATAAAACTGAAATGATAGGGTTAGGATTCAAAATAAAAAATAACTAAAATTAAAAACCGAAGAACTCACTGCAGCAATTCATATAGTTAAAAAAATAAAAAAAAATAATTGAAAAACTGAAGAACTCACTGCGGCAAAGAAAGAAAAGAAGGCCTAGAGTCCATGACGGTAGAAGTTTCAAACTGACCAGCCGACAATGATGACAAAAAATCATGCTTTCGACAACCAGACAACGTCGCCGACGCTGACGATAGAAGCTTCAGACGACCAGACGACAGAAGCTTAAGACGACCATACGACAAAAGCTTCGAACTGCAAGGGTGACAACCGCTGGTGGTCACTGCTGGCGTCGATTTTGGTAGGGATGGTGGAGTTCTTTTTGAAGTTCTGATCGTTGGAAGAAAATTGGAAATTAGGGTTGAAAAGGAGAGGGCTGTGGGAGGCGTTCGTGAATAAGAGGACTTCGTTAGGGTAAGGGGGCTGGGTTAGGTTAGTGGGATTTTTTTTCTGGCGTCAAAATGATGTCGTTTCTAAGGCCTATCACAAAATCGGGGATTTAAAAAACCTGGCCGATTCTGCAAGTTTGTTGGTTAACCACCGATTTTTTAACCAATTTTTTGTCGGGCGGTTTTGGAAGTCAACCGGACTGGCCAGATGATTAGTTTTTAGTTAACGTAATCGAACCGATCGGTTCGATTTGGTTTTCAAAACCTTGGCAGAACCTAAATAACTAGCATCATAATTGATTATAAAAGTATCCATCAAAAGAGAACCCAAGAGCAACTAATCGTAGAAAGAATAATAACTTGTTGGAATTCAAAATATTTTGAATCTCCTTCTCCAATGCTAAAGCTATATGAGCCACTTTAAAAGGATGCTAAGGCTCACGATGATTAAAAATCACATTATCTATTTATTTAATTCTTGAAAGATGTATATATTAGTATCTATTTTATCATTTTTTTATTAATTTATTGATGTAACGTGAATTTAAATTAATTTAATTCATATGTTATTTTTATTTATAACATTATGTAAATATAAAGTTATTTTTTATTTGAAATTATCTTTATGCGAAAATAATAATAAATAAATTAATAAATATTATAATAAAACAAATTTGCCATACATATCAAATTATATAATTATTCGATCTCAACTTTTATATTCACATAAAATTATTTTTACATGCTATACTTTTATATATAATCAAACATCTAAGAGTTGTCACACCTCATACAAAACTTTTTTGGCATGGTTGGCCAACACATTTATAGTCTAGTTATAAAAATCTAATTGTACAAGTATAATTATATTTGCACGTCCAAATTTCAGAGCATGGTATTTGTAACACCCTACCATACAGAGTCTTATGCTTAACTCATAATTCAGAGATGGTAAGGTATTACGACCTTTAAAATAAAAATTTAGTACGTATAGTAGTATGAATGATTGATTATAACTAGGAGCCTTTGTAGAAAAAAAGGGGTAAACAAAAATCGCATCTCGAAAGCGCAACACTCCGATCGATAACATAACGAACAAGGATAACCAACACGTGATTATATATATATACAAAGGAGTGTCAAAAACAGGAATATCAAGACTCAAAATCCGGCTGCGAAGATAACTGGTCCGAGCGTAGCAATATATACATACGATAAAAATAAGGAAAACCCCAAAGGAAACCCAAATGGACACAAACACATAAAACTTATTCTTAAGAGGAGTCATCACAGTTTATATTATTTAATGGAGATAAAAGTATCTAAGAAAAACATATAACCCAAAACATAGTCCCGAGAACAAAGGATCTTCGCAAATCTAGAAGTCTCCAGCAAGCCTCAGCGGGAAACCTCACGTCCTGCATCTGAAAACCACAAAATCCGCATGGGTGAGAACCAGAGGTCCCCAGCATGGTAACCGCTTCCACATATATAATACATAATAATAGAGGAAAGCCGAAGGCAATCCTAAAACTTTCTCCAGATAATTCAAAGCTTATAAACAAGCTAAACCATATAAGGGTATTTGACTAAAGATTCTTCAGTCTAACTAATACTTCCCTTTCCAATTCCTTCAAACCTCCCAACCACCAACAGGAGTATAATGTAGCAAACACAGTTATATCAAACAAGAAAT